>NW_017731429.1:4380245-4382190 GCF_001890085.2 Hipposideros armiger | reverse complement strand
GTTGTTCAGCATCTTAGCTGTGGAGGGCAGTGTCACTGGCCCTCACATGTGGGATCCGAACCGGGGCCCTCTGGCATCCCAAGCCAGCTCCCAACCATCGTGCCACTCGGCTGGCCCGCACTGAGCTTTACTTTGATGGGACCAATCCCCAAGTTCTTATGGATGTGGGGTGCCTGGCCCACCAGGTGACCTCCTCCCAGGATTCCAAATGGGAGTGGGCCAGGACCCCTCTGCCCTAACTGTTCTCTTCAGCTTCTCAGGATTTCAGGCCAGGGAGAGGAGCAAAACACGGTGTGACTGTCACCTTTCTACCTCTATTCCTCTTCTCTCCTTCTTCAAACCACACTATCTTCAATAGCCTTGGCTTATAAGAGATGGGTTTGTTTTTTACTTCTTCTATTTTATATTACTTTTTTTCTATCAGTTTTATGGCCTTCTCATTTATACAATTTTGGAAAAATTCTATATCAAACTGATTTGTAATAATGGAAACAAAAGAAATTTAGACTTTCAAACATATTGCCTTGCTCTAAAACGCCAGAAGCCGACTATTCCCTTTCTTTGCATTCCTTAAAAATTTAATTTCCTCTCTGTTCACCTCATTCCCCATCTGCTGCCAAGAAAGGTGAATAACTTGTCTTACTATGGAGAAGATCATGTAATGTGCATGTAAATCTACATTAATATTGTCCAAATATTTCCTCTTATATTTTGACTAAGAAAACCTAACTGATACCAGCAGCATGATACACAATTTTACAATTTTCCTGTGGATAACTTAATTTTTTCTTTTTGCTAAGGCCTTTCCAAGAATGATCTGAATGGGTGTTGATACAGAGTACAAAGAGAAACAGATCGGACCATTGCACTGGCAGTGAGTGGGACCAGGAGACACGTCAGATTTGGTGAGCAGAAGCTAAGCCTTCCTCATAATGCCATCAAGTGATGCACACCATCCTGGAACCCAGGTGCCATCTGTGGAGACTGGGAAGCAGGGGCAAGAGATGTGACAATTCTAGATCATTGGATAAATCACTGCATTTGACAGAGCTTACCTATACACAATTAAGATACAAGGCAAGTTGAGGGCTCAGAATAAATTCAAAGTAGTGATAGATAAACAAAGATAGAGACAATGTGAACTCTCAAATATTTGACTGTGAAAATTCTCCCTCTCATATGAGGTTGGATTTGTTGCCCTTTGAATCAATTATTCACAAATTTCCATGCTTTAGTTGTGTGAAATCCTGGAAGAATTATAATAAAGATGTTTATCATCAAGTTTGGAAAGAAGTAGCAGGAGTCTGAGATAATCAAGAAACCATTAAAAGCCAGAATATGAGAGATTTAAAGGTTCATTAGGACTTTCCTGAGGTCTCACCCTGGGTCAGCTAATCAGAATGAAATAAATGAAAAATGACTGACATTAGGTTTCTCACTGTTGGAGTAGGAGGCTGCAGAGGAGAAGGCTAGAATGATCCATGTGATAATGGACGAGAGTGGAGACATCATGTTTAGCTTAATACAGATAGAGGTGGCTGGATATAGAAATATTTTAGGTATGTGTATATATACAAGTTAATATGTATAGGTCTGGCCGAGTGGCACATTGGTTAAGAACTGGCTTGGGATGCCAGAGGACCTCGGTTTGGATCCCACATATGAGGGCCAGTGATGCTGCCGTCTACAGCTAAGATGCTCAACAACAGCTCAACCTGGAGCTGGGCTGCCGTGAGTCGCCGGCAACGGCATAGGGCCCCTGCTGCAGTGGGTTGCCATGGGCTACCGTGTGTAGCCAGCAGTCAGCGTGAGCGGCCCTCAAGCCACCGTGAGCAGCTGTCCAGAAGCTGGCAACTGATCTGCCTCGCCCGGGAAGAGTGCAATGATGGTGCCAACTTGGGCCAGTGAAGCAATGTCCTCCACAACTAGACTGAAGAACAAAAAG
>NW_017731429.1:4370465-4373515 GCF_001890085.2 Hipposideros armiger | reverse complement strand
AGAGGGCAGTGTCACTGGCCCTCATATGTGGGATCCAAATCAGGGCCCTCTGGCGTCCCAAGCCAGCACTTAACCAGCGCGCCACTCGGCCGGCCCCACCCACCTATCTTTCTAAATGTTCTTGAAATGTCTCCTGGGTAGAAGATAATAGCAGAAACAGGGACATACTTATCTCACAGGTATAGGCTCCACATTGACTCTTTTTTAAAAAGTTGAGTTTAAGTTACGTTTCAGTTCTTACGGAATGTTTTTGATTTAAGTCTCCAGGCCAGGAAGCCACCACTTCCAAGGGAATAAAACCCTGCATATGGTTCTAAATAGCCCAAATTGTCATCACAGAAAAGAAAAGAAGGTCTCATTGTACTTTAAAGGGGATCTTTTTTTTTAAGATTTTTATTAAAAATATAGCAAACATACAATATTATATTAGTTTCAGAAGAATAACATAGTTATTCAACATTTACATGCCTAAAGAAGTGATCACCATAAGTCCAGCAGCCATCTGACACCATGTTATGCTATCACAATATTATTGACTATATTCCCTATTCTGTACATACATTCCCATGACTTATTTATCTGGAAATTGTCTGGAAATATTTACCTGGAAATTTGAACTTCTTATTCCCCTTCACCTTTTCCCCCCTTTTAAAAAATTTCAATTACAGTTGACATTCAATTTTATTTTATATTAACTTCAGGTGTACAGCATAGTGGTTGGACATTTATATAATTTGGGAAATGATCCCCCTGACTAGTCTAGTACCCACCTGGCACTTTACATAGTTATTGCTGTATCATTGACTACATTCCTTATGCTATACCCTACATCCCCATGACTACTGTGTAACAACCAATTTGTACTTCTTAATCCCTTTCCATTTTTCACCTATTTCCCCAAACCCCCTCCCATCTGGCAACCATAAGAATGTTTTCTGTGTCTACGAGTTTGTTTCTGTTTTGTTTGTTTATTTTGTTCTTTAGATTCCACATACGAGTAAAATCACGTTATGTCTGTCTTTCACTGTCTGACACTCTACTCAGCATGATACTCTCCAGGTCTATCCATGCTGCCACAGATGATAAGAGCCCATTCCCTTCCATGACCAAGCAATATTCCACTGCATACATGTACCACCTCCTCTTTATCCATTCTTCCATTGACAGACACCCAGGCTGCCTCCACATCATGGCCATTGTTAACAATACTGGAGTGAACATATGAATGCAATGCCACATGTCCTAATAAGGAATCCTAGCTGCTAACCCAGAAACCTCAGGGTATATAGTTCTGAGTCCTGTCCAGATCGGGGCTCAGCCTCTGGATGTGAATCTGCTGAGCCAGTGCTGGCATCAATAAACATTGTTTCCTGCCCTGAGCCTTGGTGTCCCATCTCTCTGTCTGAGTTTCCCGCAATATAATTGGGGGCTCGCCTAGGATATGGAGATGGCGATATTTTCTGCCTCCCTTGTCCCCAAGGCCTGGCTCCCCTGGATGAAAGGGGACACAAACTCTACTCGGCGCCAGCGGACCCTCATCCGTCAGTGGGGACGTCTCTCCTGCTGGCCACTGGGGACTGACCCAGGTGCACAACGGAATCCGGAAGGCTATGGGAACCAGTTTGGGAGTGCCACCCGACCAGACAGGTAAGGACCTGTGTCCCTTAAGGCAGCCTGTCCATCAGTGGACAGAAGGAGGGACTGATCATCTCCTGGAGTCACCCAAGTATCTCAATTTCTGAGAGAAACTGTGACTCTCAGAAGCAGGGTAGCGGGCGGAGAATGAATCTGAGTCCNGTAGCCCATGGCAACCCACTGCAGCAGGGGCTGTAGCCTACGCCTTTGCCATCGTCTCTCTGCAGCCCAGTTCCAGGTTGAGCTGTTGTTCAGCATCTTAGCTGTGGAGGGCAGTGTCACTGGCCCTCATGTGTGGGATCCGAACAGGGGGCCCTCTGGCGTCCCAAGCCAGTTCTTAACCATCGCACCACTCGGCCGGCCCCCACTTTCTTGATTACAAGGAAATATTTTTTTCCAATGTCCTTTTCTTCGCAGTTGATTCGGATTTGTAAATCAGGGTGTCACAAATTTTAACATGCACAGAGTCACTGGGGAGTCTTGTCTAAATGTAGATTCTGATTCAGTAAGTCTGGGATGGGGCCTGAGATTCTGCATTTTCAACAAGTTCCAGGTGATGCTAATGGCTCTGGTCCCATGTTGAGGAGAAGGTGGAAGTCTGCCATTCATGGATGCCCAGGAGTGGCTGACGTTTCTGTGCTATAAAGAGTTCTGTGAGCCATTAAGAGAAGGGAGGGGGACATGGATAACCCTCTGCAGGCTTCCCAGGTAAGCTGGCGCCAAAGCCCAACTCTTTCCACAGCTCTGTTGCTCTTTGTCCAATGGAACATAACAACAAAACAGAAGTTTTCTGTCCTAACATGCACACAGCATGCTCTCCATGTTCATTAAACTACTTGTACAGTGTGGTAAGGGGGTCAACTTTTGCAAATCAGTGACTGGGGATGGCTTGAGAATTCTCTTTTGTGGACATGCTTCATATTGTTGGGAGAAATATACAACTTCAGTGAGGGCAGAAACACAGTTATCGCATTATCTTGTCTCATTTCCTTTTTCAGCCTGTAATCCCTAACTTGCATCAGCAGTCCCTCAGAAATGTGGAGCCACATTTCTGACAATGTTGGCCTTTGTCTGAGGCCCTGTCCAAAACTTCAGAGATGTCAGGTGAGTAACAAACCAAGGATTTGGAGATTAGCTGTGGGTTTCAATATCAAGGTCATGCCTGATACCAAATAACTGAAAATTTATTCTATAAAATACCAAGGCAATTATATGCTTTTAACATTAATTTTCTCTTTCACCCACCTCTCTTTTTTTTTTTTTAAGATTTTTATTGGGGAATTGGGGGATGGGAACAGCTCTGAGGAATTTGGGAATGGGAACAGACAAGTTGCTGTCTTTTTGTTCTTCAGTCTAGTTGTGGAGGACGTTGCTTCACTGGCCCAAGTTGGCACCATCATTGCACTTTTCCCGGG
>NW_017731429.1:4365969-4367995 GCF_001890085.2 Hipposideros armiger | reverse complement strand
ATCAGTTCCCCTATATCGACTTGTGGGAGGCTATTGTACGTACTTGGCCCCCTTGGTTGAGGTTCTGTTTGGAAAATCAGAGTAGTTTGGAAAATCAGAATAGTGTTCTTTTAGCCCAAGCTATGGTCCCCTCCCGGAAGCTGCTTAAGGACAAAACAAAAGGACAAAAGCTGGTCTTGCCTCCAGACCCAGAGGAGATTCCACCACCCTATTCACCTATCTACCCACCCCTTCCACGGGCCCCTGAGCCACCAACCCAGCCTTCAGTGCTGCCCTTGCCAGCCCCACCATCTCCACCTGTTACCCCCTTTCCAGACTCTCCTGCTATGCCGCCTCCAGTCCTGACCCCACACAGGTCCGCAGATGGGCGGCTGCAGACAAAGGGCCCTGAGGCTGACACTCTCCAGCTCCCCCTACAGGAAACTAGAGGCCCCGTCTACTGTGACCGGGAAGGCCAGATTCAGCAAGCCCGTTGCATGTTTGTGTATCAGCCTTTCTCAACCATTGATTTCTTGAATTGGAAAAATCATACCCCATCATATACTGAGAAGCCCCAGGCTTTGACTTACCTCCTTCAGTCAATTGTTCAAACGCATCGGCCCACCTGGGCCGATTGTCGCCAACTCCTCTTAACGCTCTTCAACACTGAGGAGCGCCGGCGGGTTACCCAGGGAGCCATACAATGGCTGGAGGAACATGCCCCGCCTGGGACCTTAAGCGTTCAAATGTATGCCCAGAACCATTTCCCTGAGGAGGACCCCCAGTGGGACCCCAATGACAATCGGGACTTCTAGATGCTGGAATGGTATCAAGAAGCCCTTATAGAAAGCCTAAAGGATGGTAGCAAAAATGCCATCAATATGAACAAGATCTCTGAAGTCCTCCAGGGACCCGAGGAAAGCCCAAGCCAATTTTATGAAAGACTCTGTGAAACATTCCGTCTCTACACTCCTGTTGACCCTGAGACCCTCAGATAATCAGTGGATGGTCAATGCCTCTTTCCTCGGGCAGTCCCAGGGCGACATCTAGCGGAAACTTCAGAAACTGGACAGATTTGCTGGCATGAATATCAGCCAGCTCCTCAAAGTGGTGACCAAAGTCTATGCCAACTGTGACCAAGAAGCTTGTTGAGAAGTGAATCGGAAGATGAAGAAAAAGGTGGACTTGCTGGCTGCTGTGCTTGTCGAATGGGCTGGGACCCCGGGACAAAATGCCATCCCAAACCTGGGACCACCCCAGCAAGGGCGACGTCAAGGGGGACCATCCACCGCGAGATCAAGGCTAGGACAAGACCAATGTGCTTACTGCCACCAACGTGGCCACTGGAAAAATGAATGTCCTCAGCGGTTGGGAAGGATGCCAATAGGTTCGAACCCCTGGAGGCCAGGTCAGATCACTCACAGCTGTTACCAGCCATCCCATCAGACACCAAACCCTTCTGGAGACGACTTCATTGGACTCGGCCTCCTCTCCCAAAAATAAGTCACCATCACAGGTGCCATGGGGGGACGGGTCCATTGGCCCTTTCTACAGCCTCAACAACGCACCCTTGGAGACAGAGAATTATTCATCAGTTCCTCCACCTGTTGCATTATTGTGAAGAGACCTACTAGGAAAACTCCAGGCTCAAATCACCTTTAACCACAGTGGCAATGCCGAACTAACATTAGGGAAATCAGGGGCTAAGGTTATGTCTCTCACCAATCCTCAGGAGAAAGAATGGCGACTCTTTGGTCTTGTAGAAGAGTTCCTAGAGGGTCCCGAACTCCCCTTCTCGATACCAGGAGTTTGGGCAGAAGACAACCCACAAGGCCTGGTGCAACATGCAGTCCTAGTAGTTGTAGAACTAAAACCTGGGGCGGAATCAGTGCACCACAAGCAATACTACATTCCCCATAAAGCACAAGTAGGCATCCAAAAACATTTGGACAGACTCCTAAAATATGGGATTCTTCATCCCTGCCAGTCACCTTGGAACACACCCCTGCTTCCAGTCCAAAAGCCGGGAACTGAAGATTACCGTCTG
>NW_017731429.1:4362834-4364374 GCF_001890085.2 Hipposideros armiger | reverse complement strand
CAAATATGGACAAGAGATTCTAGATCTCCTAGAAGCAGTATGGGCACCCAAGAAGGTAGCAGTCATACACTGCAGGGGCCACCAAAAAGGCGACACCATTGCAGCCCAAGGCAATCGCAAGGCGGACCAAGCAGCCAAGTTAGCTGCAGCCGAAGAAACCCTCTAACTTCCAACGTTAACAACCCCTCTCTTTCCCAGCCCTTTGGCTGAGTGAGATCCCAAATATTCCCATCAAGAAGAGGCCTGCTTTGAGATTGAAGGGGGGGAAGCCATCTCCATAATGGATGGTGGGAATTTCGAGATGGGTGTATTGTCACACCAGGAACTCTAGCCCTGGCTTTCATCAACCAATTCCATCAATGGACCCACTTTGGTCGTAATGCCCTAGAAACGACCCTCAGTAGGTACTTTATGTACCCCAACTCTCCAGTATCTCACGAATAGTCTGAACAATGCCCTATTTGTGCTCGCAACAACCCACGTCAAGGGCTGACCTTACCCCCCAGGTTTCAATATACTGGTGGCGCCCCGTTTGAAAACCTCACAGTAGATGTCACTGAGATGCTGCTAAATGTCTCTTAATATTTGTATGTACCTACTCGGGGTGGGTAGAAGCCTTCCCCACCCGGAAAGAAAAGGCACAGGAAGTTGCCTCGCTATTACTGCAGGAAATAATCCCTCACTTTGGGCTGCCACTCTCAATAGGCTCTGACAACGGCCCCGCCTTTGTGGCCGAAATAATCCAGCTCTTGGCCAAGCTCCTCTGTATCACTTGGAAGCTGCACACAGCCTATCGCTCACAGAGCTCAGGACAAGTAGAACGCATGAATCGGTCCCTCAAGTCCTACCTGAAGAAATTGTGTCAAGAGACAATTGGGACAAGGCCCATCCAATAGCATTCCTGAGGATATGCTCAGCCCCTACCAAGAAGACGGGCCTTTCTCTTTATGAGGTCATATGTGGAAGGCCACTTCCACTCATTAGAGGCTTCCAAGGGGACCTTAAAAAAATAGGAGACCTAACCTTAAGACAACAGCTTAAGGCATTAGGTACTACCCTACAGAATCTCAACCAATGGGTACAGGAGAGGCTCCCTATTAGCTTAACAACTGAAGTTCATCCCGTTAAGCCTGGGGATTCAGTTTGGGTTAAGGAATGGAACCTCCATCCCTCAAAACCCTTGTGGAGGGGCCCCTTTACTGTCATTTTGTCTACCCCCACGGCAGTCAAGGTTGCAGACATCACTCCATGGATATGCCACAGCAGATTGAAACCTGCAGCTGCTAGCTGGGACAGCTCTGAGCCCCTCAAGATCACTCTCCGGAGGAAGACAGCCAGCGATGTTACCAGTTCTTAGGAGGAGATCATCAGCCTCGCTTTGGTCACACCAGGAGCTGACAATCCACACGCGGCCGAAGCTTGAGGAATTCTTCCTTGCAAGATGTTTATCCCAAGGACGCTAATCCTTACCCTCACCCTTTTTTTCCCAGTCGGGGATGGTATCACCACCTCATGCCCTAAATCATGCTTCCAGTCCTTT
>NW_017731429.1:4343062-4361355 GCF_001890085.2 Hipposideros armiger | reverse complement strand
AGAAAAGAAAAAAAGAACCCAACTCTCAGGAGCTTAAACTACAGAATGAAATACCAGTAATTTGACAGGCTGAGGAACGCTGCAGAAGAGACTCCATTTTGCCATAAAGGTTCTTCCCAGGGTGTCAGCAATGGGGCAAATTGTAAGCAGGTTTATGTCTGATGCCTAGATGTCAGGGTCACTCTTTCAAAGTCTTTATGCACTCACTGGTCTGTTCTAGAGTTTCTGTGTTTTAGGTTTTTTGTTTGTTTGTTTGTTTTTGTCTCTGCTACCTACTAGGCTTGCAGTCTTTTGGAAGACAGGATGTGACCTGCACATTTATTTTTTATTCCACTATCTAAATAGAGCCTGGTTCCAAGCAGATGTTTATTGTTTGCTGACCAAATGTGTAAGGAATGACAATTAGATAAATAATAAAAAATGCCAGCTTCTTTGAAAATGTGTTCTTTGTGTGGCCTTTTAAATTAAGCAACTGCTAGTTTTTCTTTGCATGAAATGTTGGCTTAAATACTCCAAATTTTAAGGTATTGGCCAACCCCAAGTTTAAAACATGCCATACATGCCTATAACTTTATACTCTGAAGAATTTCAGATAGTCAAAAACCAAACCACCATTCGTTAATGAAAAGGACTGTGGACTCGAAACCAGATTTGGTGGTTGTGGTCCAGTAGAGTGAATAATATTGTAAGAAGAAAATGGTTTGGAAAGGCCAAGGGGAGAGATTTCCTTTATCCGGGGGTTATTCATAACAGAACTGCCAAATGAAAGAGCACAGTGGCACCCAGAATTTCTGCAGAAAGATTACTAAGCATATCAAAGATGCAGGAGTAACCCATGGAAATCAAGCAATCCAATTATAATCCAGCCTTTTAACTTGTTGGTTCTGTACTTTTGTTGAATAGAAATTAACTGTTGTCTCCGAAGGACTCTTAACTTCATTACTAAGGGAAAATTAATTATAATTAACTTGCTATCTAGAGCCACAGGGGATTTGGAAATTTTAATGTCCCGCCCACCCCAAAAGTATTTTTCTTCCCTCTCCTTTCAGATGGAAGGATAGTTAATTGTATTTTGCTACATTGAGATCTGTTCTATTGGGTCGCTGGGAAAGTCAAGACATATTTTCCTGTGTTTTTCAATGCAAAAACGCGTCATGACTTTCCCGACGACCCAATATGTCTCATTGTTTGGACGTTAGCTTTCTGCTGTGCAGTACGCACACAGGTCATCCTTGTGAAGCCTGGAAGAACAGATGTTACCTGAGTCAATCTTCCAGGTAAGATAAGACGGGGGACCAGAAACAGGAAGGCAACAAGTCTTAGGAGGGTGGGAGAGACTTGTGTCTCTCTCAGGCCTTTCTGTTTTGACCAGTGGTGGTGTACTGATGCATCGGTATTAGTTGTGAAGTGTGTTGTAAATCATTCATCCTTTAAGTTTTCTTTTTCTCATCTTCAAGAATACCTCCATTTTTAAAAAGCCATTTGTGGGAATTATTTTGACAAAAGAGAAATTATTTGGGGACAGAAAAAGGACTAAGCAAATACAGTGTATAAGCCATGGGTTCCCAGGCCATGCTAATTTTACCTAGAATCTGAAAATACTCAGCTAGATGACTGTGACACTTTAATTCTAGATTTAGATTTCCTTTGTGAAGGATGTGGACCAGGGCTTTGGAAACTGCAAAGGTCTATGCTGACTTTTGGAAGGAACCATCAGTTCTTGGGTTGCTTTACTTCAGTTTAGGACCTTGTCTTAGATATTGGTCATCTTCAGTAGATTTGAGGTGGATGTTTCAAATTTTACCTGCTGTCTCTGGGTGGAGAGGGTCTGTGCATTGGTTTGTGTGACACTGAAACTAGGACCTGTGAGGAAAAGCTAAGAGGTAGCCTAGAGAAGGACTTAATAGTTTTCATTCTTAGCAGTGGCATGGTATTTTCAGGAGAGTTACCTCCTGGTTGCTTGCGGAGTGAACGTCTGGGCAGTTTCTCAAACTGACTATGGTTTATAGTAGGAAATACATTTTACACCTGACACAGGCAACACAAAACCATGTTCATCCTTTCTACATGTGGGGCACTCTAGTTTTTATTTCATTAAAAAAATAAGTTCTGGCTTATGAACCAGTGGTGGGTGGTCAGCAGCAGTTTGGAAAACACTGGATTAGAGCCTGGTCACTTCAGGATCAGCCTCACCTGGGAGCTTGGTTAGAAATGAGGGCTCTTGGCTCCTTCCCACACTTACAGCAACAGAATCTGCATCTAAGGTAATTTTACAATTAAGAATAATCCAAGTTATCCACAGTGACTCATTCCCATTTGTATTCTAGGATGTGGGAGCAAGGGGATGAACACAGCAGGCACTTTTTAGGTGTAGCTGATGTCACAGCAAAGCAATGCTGAGTCAGGCATGAATGTAGTATCTCTCAAGTGTGATACAACTGAGTAAAGGTTCTGACATCAGGACTAGCTGTGTTTTAGGCACCCCTGGGTGGTGGGGGAAAGATGGCCTTTGTCACATGGCAGCTGGCCAGGGGCTGGACACTAAGCCCATCCCTTAAATCTATTAGTTCCCTTTTGTTATCCTCAGTCTTTAGCAAAGTTTGCCCAAGTATCGTAGTTTTGTCCCAACTGTGCCCAGGGGAATTAGGGGCAAAGTCTGGAGTTGACAGTGGCTGTAACATTTGAAGGGAGAAGGGGTCAGTTTCATTATAGTGGTGGTACCTCCTGAGATGTGGGGGTGAGGTGAGTCACAGAGAGCAATGAATGGGGTCATGAGGCCCAGCAGTCTTGACCCATAGAAGACATTGTCTCCTGACAACTTTGAAGGCTCTGTGGTTGTGCTGAGAAAGCTAGTTGCCCCTCTACCAATATTCCTTAGCTTGTGCCCCATTGAGGCTTTTAAATCCTGTCCCTGGGTAGGTAGTCTCAGAGTAGCTACAAAGACCATCGATTGGTAACAAGGTCGTCTTGGGTTCAGAGATGTGTAGTCCATTTCTTACCTTTGATACTTCTAGAATGACTATGTTTCAAGTTACATACGTAGAAATGAAATAGGACACAGGGAAAGTCAAAAGCTCTTCCAGCTCCCCACCCCCCATAAGCACCCCCATTATTGGAGTTGTGTAGTGTTACCATTAATATTAAACCTGGTGAGACTGTGTAAATGTTAAAAATTGAATAACTGTCAAGATGTGAGTCCCACATTGGGCTTGCAGCCTCAGTCAATGTCTTCTTACATCGCTGCTGATGTCTCTGCTCACTGCTGCCAAGCACCAGGGACAATGACAGGACACCTGTGGGCTCACAGTGATGGCCAGGACAGCATGACCAAGCTTGGATTCTCAAATGGCTGATCCAATTATGTGATAGTTTATCATGAAGCAAAGCGTATTTCAAAGCGATTGCTTTGATGGCAAAATTCCATCGCTACCAGGGAGAAATTTGTTTTGGTCCTCCCACCGTCGGACCTGTGTTATCTAAATGTCAGTATGACAAAGCACATATTAGCTTGGAGGGAAGAATTTAGAACACTATCTGGCAGATTCAGGTTTCCAAATCAGACATTTTTGGTATGTTCAGATCTTTGGAGCTGGTATATTTGGGGCCTGTGTATTACCCGTTTAATGACACTTCAATTTGTGCCTTTCTTTTCATCCTAAGTATCAGATAAGAAAAAAAAACCCCACAACTTTTCTTCATTCTTACTATCTTCTAGAATCTCACAATTTTGAAATAAGGGAATGAATGTTTTCATGTAGCTGTGAGGGTCTTTAAAAAACCTTTTTAAAAAATACATTGTTCACTCTCAGCAAAATCCTGATTAAAAGTGGGCAAAAGGGTAACCAAATATTGAAAAATATTCAAAAGTACCACTTCCAGTTCCTCTCAGCAGTGCCAATATTTCTCAGAGCAAACCTATTCTAACTACATTTCAGTTCTGAAATCCAACAAATTTGATAAAAATAGCAATGAATGATTCTATTCTTTAAAAAAGAAGACAAATTATGCTTTGGGGAAAAATAATTTGCTCTGAAGTATAAAATGTTCTAATATTTATATGTTATAATAAAAGCATGACATGTTTATAAACATTCCATCAAGCATTTGCACAAGGGGGCCACCACTGACAACTAGAAATGCAATAAATATGCACGGACACACTGAGTATGAAATATACATCTTAATTTTATAATCGTGTGTGCTTTATTTTTTACACAAATGGAATGGAAGTGTCGAATATTTACACTTAACAGGAGTGTAAGCTGTGCAGTGTCTCTGTAAACTCCAGCCCAGGCAAGGAGTATTTCCCCCTCCCTCCCATCCTGCACTACAGCTCAATGGAGGAAAATCCTGTCAGAGAGAAGCACAAAACCGCCATATTGAAAGGCTCTAACGGGTACAGCCTGGTGCACTCAGAAGTTAAGACACAGGAAACACAAATTCAAAAAGGAGAGAAGAAAAATTTGCCTTCCTATGGGGAGTCCACCTTGCCATTTGCTTGTCTGTCCTCATGAGTTGCTGGGGAGATTCTGAATTCTACCTTTTAGATGATCTTTGTCCAAATCATTCACCTGTGTTAGCTTGTCCTCAGCTGCTACAAGAAACTGCACAGCTGTACAAGATATGATTTCCAAAGCACAGTTTTCAGTGAGGAAGGATATTTACAGACTGGAGGGGGGTGGTGTGTGGGTTTCCATCCACATTCATTCACAAATGTAGTATGTGTATACATGATATACATACCACATATACCATACATACACATAAATAAAATATATATCCATAGAATTCTCTAGGGAGCCCTCTGGCACATCAGTTGTCACAGGAGGTACTCCACATGCTTTAAGGGAAATGTCCCCCCTTTTCCCCCTAGGAGTGACACATTACTGTGATAAACCTAGGAACTAGCCTGAGTCCTTGACTTAAATGTTTTTTGTAGGAATTTCTTAGAAAGGACCAAGACAGGAAAAAAGAGATGTTATTTCACCAGTGAGTCCATTCAATCTCACCAGAGCAATCACCAGCTGAAAAGCAGAGGGGGCTTCACATAAAAACGGGGAGGAAAAAAAAAAAAGCTTATGAAAGAGAAAAAAATGTGTCTCTTCAAATCAAGGCGATGGCATGGTTCCAATGAGAAGGAAGAGGTTTGCTGTCAGAATAGCTGTTGGGGCTGGAGTCTGCCTTTATTGAAAGGGAGTGTCCTCGGAGCCGCGGAATGGTGCTGGGAGTGGGCTCGCTTTGGACCAGCCTTCAGGCAGGCAGTCACCCAGGTGCCGGCAGGGCCCAGAGCACGTGCAGCGTCACTGCCAAGGCAGCGGTGCAGGCTGGCTCAGTGAGCGGTGCTCCAGTTCAGGACCTCACGCTCAGCTTCGCTTTCTGGGCTGCGGAGGTGAAACAGTGACCCAAAGTATTTGTGTCATGAGTCCAATCTATGGACTTGCTGTCTGAATCAGCCATGAGCCCTTATAGGACATAAAAACTAAGAGGTGGGGTATGAGAGGTGATGAGAGATGCGAGGGAAAGAGAAAGAACAGGTAAGGAGGGGAAAGTGTGATAAGGGGAAAGATAAGAAGGGGGAAGTGTGAAAATAAAGGAGAGATCAACAAGGAGATGGGGAATGAAAGGGAGGGAGTTCAGAAGGATTACAGGAGAAAATGAACAACTCAGAGAAGACAGGAAGGAAGGATAAAAGGAGAGGTACCCCAAAGGCTGATGGAATGAGATAAAAAGAGAAAGGGGAAAGCAGATAAAAGGACTGAGAAAGAACCAGAGGCAGAGCCAGAGGAGTGGAGAGCTTTTCCCTGGCTTGGAGTCCCGAAGGGCTGGCAGTAGGATCTAAGACAGCTCACAGGCACCTGAGTGCAGCTTTGTAAAGGTGGGCTCACTGAACAGATAGAGCCCACCCAAAAACTTGGGGCCAAGAGAAAAGGCCTGCAAAGAAATGGCCAACAAATCCTGCAAAAGGAGAGCAAAAAACAAATGCCCCTGCGATTAGCTGACAAATGGGGTTTAGATTTTGGTAAAGCTGAGACCCCCGTGGTGCTACACATTGTACCAGAGCATGAAAAATAGCACCAGTGACACGATCTGGCACTTTTCTGAAAGGGCCCAGCATGTGAATGTGACAGTGCGCCCCCAGCAAGCCTTCAGATTGGAGAGAGCTCCGGACAAAGTTTGCAGTGTTAGCACCAGTCTGGCCCTAGGCTCCAAGTGCATTTGCACCAGATGTAATCTAGGTAACTTTCATGCCGTTTCCATACCAGTCATCAGATTTGCTGCAAAATACACCGATTCTTTGGAGCCATAGAGACCTCAACATTGGGAAGCGCAGGACAACACAACGAATGGTGGTGTAAATTCTATAGGAAAAGACCCTCTCACCAATTTGCTTGGTGATTCTTCAAGCAAATATATATGTATATATATTTATATATTTATATAAATCTACATAAAAAAATCAGTGCAAATGCCAACTCGAATCTGAAAGCATCTACACTAGGAAAATAAATAATTATATTACTACAAAACCAAGGGTTGGTGGTTCAATTTGATTATACTCAGCCACAGCAATACTTAATAGTAAATGGAAAGCACGTCAATCACACGACCCGCGGAAACATCTACTCATTAATGACAGTCCTTTAAATAAATGGTTGCATGCTCAGTTGAGAAACCAAAGAAGTTATCATGGTGGCCTAAAAAGAGAGCTGGGATCAGGAATGGCGTTCTGGTGGCAGGAGACTTCCGGGAGCAATACTGATGAAAGTAGACCTCGACCTGAAACTGGCGCATGGCAGACGTGGACACATCTTTCACATTCTGGGCAATCTAAGAAAATCTCCAGAAACATAACTTTCATCAGAGGGAAAATACATTGCCAGCCCTGCCATTGGCAAAGGCGGCCTCAAGACTATAGGTAGATGCATAATTTTTGTGTTTGTTTCGGTGACTGCAGCCAATCAGACAGTGGTATTTAGTGTAAGCTGAACAAATGCTTGTTTTTGAAAGAGACCCTCATTCCGAGCTCTGATGTTCTTACTGGGAAGAAGCCCCATCACGGCTGATGGCTCCATCTCTAGCTCTACCGTCCCAGCCTCTATGCTGGTTTGCTGCACAGTGTGGCAGAATCCCTGCCAGGTCTGGATGTATACCCCAAAAATAAGGCGATGGGGCTTGGTCTGGGCATGCACAGAACCCAGAGTTGTGTGGTTATTCAGATTACTGAAAAGTCTCTCTCTAAACACCTTGGGCATAAGCAATGCTGATGTCACCATTGGCTCTAAAGTAGGATATAGGCTTCGGGAGGTTTCTTTTTGTTTTAAATCATCATCAGTATCATGGCTAAAAAAACAAACTTGGTCCAGGTGCAGCCCCCAAGAAAGGCAGTTCAATTGGTTGAGTTCAAAGTCGTTAATTGTCTTTTCTTATGATTCTCTTGCCCTGTACACAGGAACAAAAGTCTGTACCCCTAACCAAATACTTCTTTATCTCTTTCTCAGAGAAGAAGTGCATCTTGGGACAGATCTCTCCAGGGCTCTAGACCATCTCTGGCTGTTATAAAACCTCAGTTACTTGCGACAAAAAAAAAAAAAAAAAAAAGGCCTAATTACTCATGGTTGGCCAAAATACTAAATGATGTTTAAGAACTGTATATAAGTAGCTAGGAACAAAGTTATTCAACTATTTGCATGGCAGGCCCAGGATGTTTAATGAGAGAAAAGCGAAAACTTCCCTTGAGTTCATTCGCATGAGTTGGTCTCTGAGAGCCATCAGCTTAAAAATGCATTAACCAAATGTCTTCCAAAAATATCCATGAGGGCAACTCATTAAGGGGTGCGTTCCGTGAGAGTGTATCACTAATAAGGAAGGGAGATCATGGGAGGTAAGTGAGGGAGAAGTCTGTGTCAGACTTCGGAAGGACCTCAGATGCTCTTAATGAATCATTGGCAACAGAAGGGAGAGTGCAGCTTTCAGTTCTTGACTTTGATCGTCTGCGGATAGTGCACACATTTAGTCTTTCCATTAATTTGTCTTTACAAAATATTTCACAAAACTTTTTTAACCTATAGAAATTTGTTTCTATACATTTAATATATTTTTATTGTATAAATTATTCTCATCTTTAGTGCCTTCTTTCAGTTTATAAATGGCAAAATAGACAATAAACAATCATAAAGCTAACCCCAGGGGGAATCCCCTCCTCTCAGTAAGGTCAGTCCTCCATACACTTGCGAATTTGTGAAATGCTCATCTTTGCAGATGCCCATCAAAGAAACTACACGCTTATCCTTCCCTGATATTATGCCGTCTCCAAAAGGGGCTCTTTTCTTTTTTCCTTCCTTCTTTCTTTCTTTTGCTTGTTAAGAAACCAAAGGATGTGCATAGTTATAAAATTCGAAGTGGACCAATTACAGATGTGGGTAATGGGAAGGTTGGTGAAGTTCAAGTGCTGGCAACTTTTCTTTAAAGCAAAAAACACAGAGAGCTCAGCAGCTAAATCAGCTCTGGACATCTGCTGGGGTGAGGAGGCTGCCCATCTCTTGGGCACAAAGCCCTTCAGGGATTCATCCCTACACCTGGCCCCTTGAGCAAACCAAAGCCTTTCTGCATACTGCAGTGTCTTTTCTGTCCCACCCTTTGGCCCCTCTGTTTCCTTCATGGCTTCACACAGTTTGTGTTGTACATTCATAAGAATTCACATTGACTGCAAAAACATAAATGCAACAAAAACATAAAAGCCTCCAAGTAGTATATTATATATATTTTGTTCTTCTAAATGCTCTTCTGTCGTTGTCAGAGGTGCAGTAGCTAATTTATAACTTTTCCTTTGAGGGAATCCAGATGAAAGGCCCAGACTGCTCTTCAATAACAAGCTTGCATTGGTTATATATATCTTCTAAGGTGTCTCCTTGGACAATAGCTAGAATAAGAGCAAACACACCCAGAATTAGGACTCACTGCTGGGTGGTGAAGAACAATCATCAATCACACAGCAGAAGCTCAACTCAGTAACAAACAAACTCATTAGGAAGCTTAACATTAGTTTTCATTAGTAAGAAAATGCAGAAAATTTATTTAAGCAAAGTCACATTCATGATTTAAAAAAAAAGCTTTCAAGGCATGTTTTGGATCTGTAATAAATGCACCATAGTCTTTCTGCTTTCTACATGTTTGTCTGTTTGGGACAATGAATAATTCATTTATTTACATTTTATGGGTGTCTATTCTGGGCCAGGCACTGAGCTAGGCATTGATCAATTTTCAGATTGAGAGCTCCCTATTTACTAAAGAAAGCTGGCCTTATACTCTCTGTACTGTCCTTACTTTGTCAGGGGAAGAAATTCTGATATTTTAGACTCAGAGGAAATAATAAAGGTTTTGGGAGAAACTTCAGTTACAGTCAATGCTCAAAACCTTTAATAGGAAGCCCCATTCATTCTCCAAGTAATCTAGTAAAATGAAAATATTCCCTACAGGGCAGCTCATATTGAGAATATCTTGTGGCAATTACTTATTAAAAACATAAACAGGAGGAAACAAACAAACTGCTAAACTGTGTATTACCTAAAACACCGAGTCACTTAGAGTAGTTTTAAGTATATTTTATTATCTCCTTTGACCAAAAACTACCTTGTAACTAGATCTCTGAAACAGTCAGTACTATCCATATGACACTAGGGCTTAGAAATAAATTGCTACTGAAACGTGGCTTAGATTTTCAAAAACACTCCTCAGAGTATATTGATTACTGCATTTTATTCCTGAATATAAGCCCCTGTCAACTGTACGTGGTTTTGATGGTCCTACCTGGATATTCTTTAAGGATGAAACATAACTTATAGCTTTGTTATTAATAGGAATTTTACTTAAGATTACCCGATTCAACATATTTGCAAACGGCTAAGCCACTGGTGTTTTCCTACTCAGAATAAGATAAAAAATAAAACATCTAACTTCACATCAGGTAATTCTGGAGGAAAGTTCTTGGTTTCAAACCATCAGTTGTAAAGAAAGTTCCACAAAGCTTGGTCCTTCTTTGGATGTGATCAATAGTTTCACGAAAACATATAAGAAGAGAGAACCCAGACTATCTGCACAAGAAAATCTTCCTTTATTCCCCAAACTTTATGTTTCCAAGGAAAGATTTAAAAAGAAAAAAAGAAAGTTTTGTGTTGAGACGTGACAGGGAATTAATTGAAACACAGGGAGGTGTTTCAAGCCCCTTATCATATCTCCAGGTCACTGAAGCAGAGAATGGAGGACCTGAGATAGCTTCTCAAGAGTAACTGTTTTAGATGCTGTACATTTTGAGCCCTGAAAGTTTGCTTTTTCAAGTTTTTTTATGATATCAGGGAGATAGCTTAATGAGGCATCAATGCCTCAATTCTCCTAACAGCAGGAGACAGCTCAGTGGCATCTGCCAGACCTAGTTTTGGATGGGGCCCCTGGGAACCTGGAAGCTGGCTGAGGTGGAATTCAGAGCAGGGAGGACACAGAGTCTGGAGCAAGTGGGTGAACCAGAGGGAGATTAAGGATTCTCAGCAGGAAGGTTTTAGGGCCAGTAAACCAGGCCCACATCGATGCCAAATGTCAGACAATTTATCTCCTTCCTCACAGTCCAAGGGTTAATGAAGTTACCTGTAAAATATTCTCCAAATTCTTGTTCTAGCTTAATTGCACGATCGTAGGTTTTCTTGGCCTGTTCCTCTGTTAGACGCTTGTTCATCTCCCTGGGAAAATGAGGGTTTGCTATTAGAACACACAAGGAATATACCAAATCCTGAAAAATTAAAATGTATGACCCAAACGAAGCTTGCAGGAAGCCTAGTGAAATCTCAGCAGCTGCTTCCTACTCTTCATTCTGGACTCCTCTTTGCTGGAATAATTTCAGCAATAAGGACTCCCTCCCAAGGAACTCTCTGAGGACAGTCCCTTGGTCCCACATTGATTGAAACAGAATCTGTCTCCTTATGATTTCCAGTCACTGGTCCCTGTCCTGTCCTCTGCAGTCCCATAGATTAGGGCTAAACTTCCTTTCTCCACGACAGGCAGCAGGGTCCATAAATCAAGTGCTCATGTGTCCCTTGAGGTTTCCACTCCTTCAGAATAAACTGTCCTACTTCCTTCATCTGTTCTCTCCTTGGGCATGATTTCCAAATCCTAACTTTCCTGGCTACCCTCCCTCGGACTTTGTTCTGGTCTATCTCGACCTCTCTTAAATGTGGCATGTAGAATCAAATGAAATCTTCCAGGGGTGGTCAGAGGGAGGAGAAGAGATGGGGAGAAGGGAAGGTACACCACAGAATTTTGGAGCTCATTATATCTGAGAAAACACGGCTTGACTGTTCTCAGGTCCTGATCTCACAGAAAGCTTTGATTTCTGGGCTCCCCCATCCTCCCTAAGGGCTGCTGTTCATCTTCAACATACAGCAGAAGACGTGGAAACAGAAAGTGCTTCCAAAGAATTCTAGAAGAGGTGACAGGCCCCTGAGGCGGGTGTATCTTTCAGGCTGAACCGTCATCTGCCTCTCTCGCTGCTCGACTTCTGTTAATGCCATGGCGTGTCAGTAGCAACCAGAGCCCTGAACTCCTTCTGTTTTTTATTTATTTATTTATTTATCTATTTATTTATTTATTAATTATTATTTTTTATTGTGAAATACACATTGTTTAGAATTAGTTTCAGCTGTCCCTCTGTTTTTATAATCCGATGGAATCTCAAGGAGCTGCTAACGGCTTGAATTAAAATGAACACAGAGAGGCTGTAACAAGCAAAAGTGCTGGGACCAAAATATTTTCAGATAGACTGTAAGGAAGTAATATCAAATAGTGAGCCAGGATAGAGGACCTTGGTAAGAATCTCTGATGGTCACTTTTGTTTATTTTTGTTCTGATAGGAGAATGGGCTCTAAAGGCATTATGCCTGGGAAGACTCTCTGTCCCTTTCTTTCTGTTAGTCTGTGCTGCTTAATCATTGTCAGTTTATTTAAATCCAACCTACACTCAAGGACAAATTGAGGTGGGAGGGAAATGGGAAATAACCTAATCTTTTGATTCCTAGTCACTGACAGCTTTATCCTCCCATGTCCTCTGGTGGTAATTTTTTTTTTTTTTGCCTACCAATCTGCGCTTATTAAATAAAAAATATTTTATCTTCCCATTTTTTCTTAAAGACATTTTCTTAATCAAAGACTGACAACCATTGCCTCTGACCATCACAAGAATACCAGCATGAGCATGACTGCACTGGGCTGACAACAGTCCAGCTGAGTACAAAGACATTTCAGTTGGCCCATCAGGAGGCATCACAGGTCCTCATAGAATTCTGTATTTAAGATACGGCTCTGACAGTTTCCCCAGAGATTATTCCCCCAAAGGCATTGCTGCCTTTGTGTGCCATTTAGGATGCCAGAGGTCTGGGTTTGGAACACGTGGCCTCAGCCAATTCCTTTCTTCAGAGAAAAAATAACTGAGGCCTGAAGTAGTAAATGTACTTGCCTAAGGTTGTATTTTTTTTTTTTTTTTAGCTGAGCCATCCTGCCACCTGTTGGTAGCTCAGCGGCAGCTCAGCTCGGGCCGGGCATCGAACTGCTGTTGCTCAGAGCTCAAACTCTTGAGCGAGCTTTTAACCAACTGAGCCACTCAGCCGGCCCCTAAGGTTGTATTTTTAATAAAGAGTACATCTGATGTAAGAACTCAAAAGTTTTTTGTTTTCTTTTAAACCAAGTTTTAGTCAAACAGACTTTCCATTATACCAAGACTTTCTTTCCAAAGTGTCTTATTTGGAAAAAATAAAAAACTGAAGCCAGATACTAACATGATTCTGTGTACAATGCTGATGGTTGCAATATAAAGAAGTGGACATTTCCTGAACTCTTACTACTGAAATAAACTCATCTCACCTGCAGAGATTGTAGCTACAATTCTCCTCCCAAATAGCACTAGCCCTGAAAGGTGTTAATGGTTGTCATTCCCAGGTGCAGGAGATGCTGGGCTAAACCAAGGGATACTTTTCACAGACAGTATTTTGCTCCAGATGTCAAAATCATGTCGGTTGGGATCTTCTTTGCTGGGCTGTCTTCTCTCAATTCCCTTTGCACTTATTGTAGCAAAGACTAAAGTTAGGTTTTTAACCCTCTAGTGTATGAATTTGTGTTGTCTTTTTGCCTAATCTGTGAGTTCTTTGAGGACAGAGACTATGGCTTGTTCATCAGCATGTGGAATGGAGCCTGACTCAACACTTATTTGTTGAATGGATGGATGAATGGAGAGCTAGACAGATAAATATAATTCTGTTATAGTTGAATACAGAAGCGAACACAGGCCACCATGGGAGCAAGAAGGTAAGAAGAGCAGGTTAGAGTGGCAAGGTGAAGATACGGGAAAGCTTCTCGTTGCCACGGGGTGGGGCAGGGAGCAAAAGTCACAAGGCTACATGATATAAAAAGAACATCTCTGTCATATGCTTCACTTATGCTTCTCTGAAGAGTCAGTTATGTGTGTGCTAATGAGCTCTGTGGTTCGATGGGGATGATGCCCCAGAGAAATAACGTGTGTGATGATGTGTCCATGCCTAAATGTGACAGCTGCCATGCTCTCGTTCCAGCTGGCCTAGCATTCACTTATTTCTGGGGAATGGGCAATTCATGCCAGCTTTGCTCCTGAAGTAAAACCCATGCAAAAGAGTGAACTGCAAAGTAAACGCCCAGCATTTACGAATAAGAGCACATGGGTTTGAACGTCACTGTTACTGCATTCAAGACCTGGGACTATGGCTGCAGCAAATTCTGTCAGATTCACTGTCCTCAAGGAGGAATCCAACCTTCCCTCTGTTGAATCTTCCTTGGTGATAAGCAGCTGTGACAATGCCCTAAGGCAAAACTAAATAAGTCACCTCATCGTTGTGGAAGGAAGTAGACCTTCTCCCACTGAGCGCCAGATGGGTATGTCTCCCAATATCACACTCAACCAAATGTGCCATTGTTCTGCTTCTCCCTCAGGTCTCAGTTCCCTGGGAAGCCATTTATCCTACCGCGTGTTTATGATGTGGAAACCTCTTCTTCTATTTATGAAACAGGCCTTTAAGATGCTGCTCTCAGGACGTGAGGGCCATTTTTTAAATTCTTCTTATTAACGTTAGCACTCATAATAATATTTACGAGGCTCTTCACAGATTATAAATTACTTTTACATAATGAAATTTGTGGTTGCTTAATTCACTTTGTGCAATACCCCACACAATATCCTACATGAAGAGAAATTTAATACATCCTATTGGGGATAATACTATCAAGAACCATTATTTTATCACTAGCACATGTTTTTCCATGTGCCAACTATGGGCGATGTTCTTTATCTTATAATTCAATACCCAAATTCATGGGGCTGAATTGTCAGTCACCCCCGATTTTATTTTTTCACCTTGATAAGAAACTTTGTCCATCTTTTATTTATGAGAATATAGCTTTTAAGGTACAGCTCTGGCAGTTTTCCCAGAGATCAACTATGTATTTAACTGAATTCTCTTAGGCTGCAATTCCAGCTACTGCAGCTCGCTTCTTTTCTTCATCCTCAGAGAAGATGCGAACAGTTAGCCATTTTCCTCTGCAAGTAACTGCTTTCACCTCTGGGATTAAGTAATTCCGTTTTCTTTGATCTTTCCATAACCAATGTTTTCCAGCCCTTTGTGGTTCACTTCTGTACCCTGTCAAATACTCTAAAGTCTTGAGGCCCAAATAAAGGCATATTTGAACAAAGCTCTTGCAACAGGCATGCTAGCATTAACTCTTGTGATCTCTTGGAAAAGGTACTGTTTATGTGTTTTATAATGATAAAATATCTTTATTCCACTTAATTAAAATAACTTGAAATCTTTTATAGCTACTATTTAATGAGTGCTTACTATATGCCAAAGACTGTGGGAAGA
This sequence comes from Hipposideros armiger, assembly GCF_001890085.2. Taxonomy (NCBI): domain Eukaryota; kingdom Metazoa; phylum Chordata; class Mammalia; order Chiroptera; family Hipposideridae; genus Hipposideros; species Hipposideros armiger. The sequence continues at coordinate 4,346,429 of NW_017731429.1, read as the reverse complement.
AGCTTTATGTTCATGATCATGTTTAACATTTACACTAGCTCTATGAGGGACATATTATTAATGTGTCTGGTTTAGAGGTGAGGAATGAAATCTTATAGAGGTCAAGCCACTTTCCCAAGGGCACACAACTCATCAGTGGCAAAGCAAAGAGCCAAACCTAGCCTGACTAATTTTCAAGTTCCTGTTCTGAGCCTCTTTGCCCTGCTGCCTGCATGGTTAATGAGGCCTCCCTTTCGTACGAGAGTTGTCTATAAAGCAATGCCAACACTCTCTATCAAATTGCTGCAGAAAATATGGAACTTTATAGGCAGATCATGAATATCTGCCCAATTTGTTTACTGATTTTTGAAGGAAGCTATTTTACAAGTCCTCTGAAAAATAAAGAGAATAAAAACCTCCTAGTTGTGCATTTTTTTTTGTATTCATAAATGTATGCAGACATGGAGCTATTGATTAAGGTTATAGATGTTTTGTTGCCAAGCCATGAAGATAACTCCCTATTAAGGATAGTAGTCTATCTACATGAGGTTTTAATGAAGGAATGTAAGAATTCTATGATAGAACAAAGTGAAATGCCAATGAACAGAGTCTAAAATATTGTCTGCTCCCTCTATATAAACCCACACATTTAAAAAGATTTACCCATTGAACTGCTCTCAGAAGTAAGAGACAATTCAAAGATGATGCTACCTATCATTTGGAAAACAAAACCGAAAAACCAAACCAAGCTAAATCAACCTACCTTCAAAACAACAAAACAGAACAAAATCACGCGCACACACACACAAAACAACTTGTGAAGTGAAAATAAGTCAAGAAACATTAGCGAAGACATTTTAAGGAATTACTGACATTTCTCTAGTGGCTCAAAAAAACTTGAATATAGCTTTAAAAAAGGGGAATGCTTAAAAAATCAGCGGTGACATTTCCCATTTGTAAGCATGTGTAAGAAAGAGCTGTTAATAATGTGCTGAGTCACATGGAACAGGAGGCTGGCTGAGGCCTCCAGGGGTCCCCACTTACATCAGGGGCTCCAGAGACTTGGGCTTAATGAAGATGGCGATGGGATAGAGCTGGGCAACTTGTAGCCGCTTGATGGCATTTCCCGATACGTCAAGTATACAGTGTTTGCCCTGGTAAAAGAGAGGAAAAACATGGAGTTAATCCAGAAACAATGGTCATAATCCAATGCCCCCTAGAAATAATGTAAGTGTGCTTTAGGAGAAGATAAGGGATAATGGATTTCTCACGACTGACAAAGGATCCCTGCAAAGCATAAATGAAAGCGGACGTACAGGTCATCACTGAATGCTTGGCATCACTCATAATTATTTACCCCCTTACTAAGTGTCTGCCACTGGGATAGACATTCCACATGTGTTGTTTCAGTTAACTTTGTTTTCTTAAATAAATACCTGATGCTCTGCACAAAGAAATATATGGAAATGTGTAATGTGAGTCTATGCTCAGGAAACTCGTAAACCATCTCTAAAGACAACTGTCAAGAAGACATTCTTAAATCTATGAGGTAGATACTATTAATTGCAGTTCATACAAGAGAAGACTAAGCCTTAGAAATATTAACTAACTTGCCCAAAGTCTCAGTGTTAGGAGGACCGAAACCCAAGTCTTACATGCTGACAAGATTGTTGGTTAGAATAAACAGACACCTCGTTGTCTCACCCTGCTCTATGTTAAATTTGGAGGAATGGTAAATCGTGTGAATTTAGAGCAATTCCACAAATATTGGTGAGTGCTTATATGCATCCTGCCCTCGATATGCTCAGTCTAGCAGAAGATGGACACAAAAAGAGTGACCTGAAGTATTATATCTTCAATGCTGAGAGAGAGGCTTGCATGGGGTATGTAAATTGTTTGCTAAAAAATAAAAACCCTATTACATTATGGCACATCTCATTTAACTTGGCTTCCACTGCAATGAGTGCTCAGAACGAGGAGTTGCTTTATTAAGTACTTCCGGAAAAGTAGATACATTTGCCACACATCATATTCTACCTCCTGGAGAGAAATGGCCTCATTACCCTGATGCTAGAAGAACTTTTACACAAGAAGGAAAAAAAAAGCATATTATGAAGATAGGAACAGAAGTATCTATCAATATTTGAGCTCTTATAGGAGAAACACACTAAGATAGTTCAAGCTTTTATCACCTAAGTAACAAATTCTAAGTTTGGTATCTATGAAGTGCAGGAGATACATAAAATCTCTAAATGCTGTTTGATTATTCATCAGCCAGAACATTTAAGTTAACAAAGGTCGTATGTACATGCACAAAGAGGAGAATAGATGCAATTATCCAGCAAATTGATTATAAACAGTATGACAGCTCATAGAACCTAACTTTTAAGAGAGAGGAAAATAGATGGAACTTCTTAGTGTATTCTCAGATAGGTATTAAAATTTCTTGTTTAATTTTTTTTTACCAGTATATCAAAAGGGGGAAAAGAGGTCGTGTCAAATTAAATTAACCCAACAAATACTAATTATATAACAAATGTGACTGGCTCTTAATTCTTTTTTTTTCCCTCATATGAAATTAATCATCTGTTCACAGATTAGGATGTCTCTATAGGCAGATTTTAAAGTCACACGCAAGTGCCTTTCTCTCCTATTCTCTCTTGAACATTCTCCTGTTTTCCATTCCTTTGAAAGTATCAGCAGGAAGGGAATCACATCATCTCCACCTCCCTTAAATTGGAATTTCCACAAGCAGCAGGCTGGGCAGTCTTTCCCACCTACATACCCTCCATCAAGAGGATATCGAGTTTTCAGGGAGATAAGAAGTAATTCCTGGGCTGGTTGAGTGGCTCAGTTGGCTAAGAGCTCGCTCAAGAGTGCGAGCTCTGAGCAACTGCGGTTCGAGTCCTGGCCTGAGCTGAGCTGCTGCTGAGCTGCCAACAGGTGGCAGGATGGCTCAGAAAAAAAAAAAGAAGTAACTCCTGCTAACAAAAAGAATTGAGGATACTATTCTAAACAACCAAGAGTAAGGAAGCTTCCTTACTAGAGCCAATAATAAGTGAGTCAAGGACAAAGTGGATCTTCCTAAACTTTAAGCTGTTAATTGTCTTTAGGTTTATGCTCATCCCCTCCTCCCTCAAGTCAGTCAGCATAGTTTATTGAGATTAGACCAAAGATGAATGACCATGCTCTGAAGTGATTCTCTGCTTAGAGGCATTAAAAGGAATCTTTAATCAAAATTTACAACTGTAATCAGGAAAGAGAAATGACCGGAAAAATGCATCTTGTCACCTGGGACCCTTCTTCAGGGGAGGTGTAAGACGATTGGTGAACATACCCTTTCTGCTACAAATCTCACAGACTGCACACTGGTTCCATACAAGTTGTC
>NW_017731429.1:4320284-4341667 GCF_001890085.2 Hipposideros armiger | reverse complement strand
CACAAATGAGAAGATTATTCTAGACTTACTCTAGACACATCTTTACAAAGTCTAAAACCAAGTCATGACTGGAAAACCAAGTCATTACTGGAAGAAGCTGATTTGTCAGTAAATTGTTACCTGCCAGAACAAAACCTTAATATTTTATAAAGGAAGATAAGATAATCCAGGTTCTCAATAATGTAACATCACAATATTCAGCACATAATAAAAGATTACGGCACAAGCTAAGAAGCAAGACAGTGTGTCATGTAACCAGGAAAAAAAATGGACATACAGTTTAAACATATTCAGGGATTTTAACAGAGGCTAAATGAGATCACCACAGTTAAGGCGGGACTAAACTTTAATCATGGCTAGAGATGGCGAAACTTCTTAGTAAGAGGAGAAGGGCAAACACTCTATCAATATAAATTAAAAAATGTTAATATACTTCCAAACTTTGACTCAGATATTCTGTTTCTAGAAATCTGTCTTAAAACATGATCAAAACTTATATAAAATTTTATCCTTAAAGATGTTCAATTATATTAGTTTATAAATTAAAAACAATAATTATAACACATAGTTACAATTATAATTATAATTCATAAGAGTGAAAAGTAAGGAAAATTCAAAATACCCAGAGAGGAGGAATGCTTAATTATGACATAATAATCATTTAAAATATTTACATAAAATTTTAAATAATGTTAGGCATCACTGGGTTAGGCATTTTCCAAGTTTTGTACAATGAACATGTATTGATTATCATAAAATAGTAATTCTTTTTTACTAGTAATTAAAAAAAGAGAAAGAAAAGAGTGTGCAAGGTGGGGGGGAAATGGAAATGACGCTTCAGGGCTGCCTTTTTTTTCCTTTAAAAAGTGGAAGAACTGGAAGCTGCTATGAATGGACTAGGGTTAGACTTGATCATTTCTACCTAGTCTTTCTCAGGACGTGTTCAATATAGGGTCTCGTCCCAGAGCCCTTGCTGGGAATGCTGCATGAGATATAGCCATCATCCATTCCCTTACCGTGCATGTACTGCACATACGTGCGATTCCTGCTATTCTTATATATTCCAGGTGACATTTGCAGTACTGAAATGTCACAGACACTTCAAAGCATAGGGCTTAAAAAAATGTGGCATGAGAAATATTTGTTGGGATTAGATTTAAGAGTGCAATAATAAATTACAATTTTCTGGTGGTTTGTCTATATACACAGACGGCCTCTAAGTGTTTTTATGTGACACGGTAGGAAGAGAGATGGAGGTGGGTGAGCGGGAAAAGTATGGTAGAGTGGAAGGAGGAGGAACAGATAGATTTGGACAGGGCTGTACTCAGAGGGGCCATTAAAGTTTGTAATGGCCTAGTAGAGGATAGATTACAGTTTTGTTTATCCTCTTATCTTTATCTTCCCAACACTTGGACTATGAAAACATAGAGGAAATGTTATTTTGTTTTTGGATTGACGCATAGACCTAGTCATACTGAGATGATTTTAATATATGGTTTTTTTTCTGATCTTTCTCATTGGGAAAAAAGATGCTTCAGTGGCCTTTCAATCATCCTATGAGACCATACCTATCACAATCCCATTCTATTTTAATGCCATGGCAGTTACAAAGGCAGGATTCATCCTGCTTTCTAGGAACCACAGTCAGTTGGAAGAACATATTATACTCACTAAATAGAGAACAATACATGACAGGATAGCGAAAAACTATTGGGCAGAGAAAATTAAATGATATGCTTGGATAATAGGTAACTGGTAGTATTTGAATATTGGAGGAACAGAATCATGTCTTATCCTCTCAAAAGGAGCCAAGCTTTTTTCTAGAGAAGAGAAAAATGATACTTACGGGGCACACATGAGCCAAATTTGTCAGGAAATTCAGATATCAAGTCATCATTGATCCGATCCTTCATGGGACCCAAGATAATCACTGGCCGAGTATAGTTTACTGCAAGGGGATAGGGAGATGTAGATGAGAAGAAAGACGTGGAAACAACTGTAAAACTGTCCTGCAAGGATGATTCTTATGGTGAAATTGTCAAACAGTAAAAACTGCTAAGGGCATTACTTCATTGGATAATTGCCCATACAGCCCTGCCTAGGGAAACTGGTGTTTAACACTCGTTATCTTCGCTGTGCCTACTTTCTGGAATTAGCTAACAGGGAAAAGCAACTGCAGTGTCTGTCAACGAAAAGCAGTATTTGGAAGGGTTTTGCTTACTGACAGGTTATGCCTACACCATGTCAAAACAACTATTGAATTTAGTCAATTGAGTGGGAGAAAAAAGATTCCAAAGCGGTTGTTTGGCCATTGTTTAGACAACGACTTTAAAAAGTAACTGTTAGCAATGTTTTTATAATTTATTTTTCTCAGCTCAAAATGCTCTTTATACTTTCCTGAAGTTTTCCCATTTCCTTTGTATCATAGGGTTAGAAGAACTCTAAGGTTCATTAGGTACAAATCCTCATCTGATGCTTGAATTTTCTTTGCAATATCTTTGTCAATAGCCATTAGCCTCTGTATGGATGTCTCCAGGAGAAGGAATTGCAGGCTTCGGGAGCAGCCTGCAGATGGCTTGTGTCTTAGGAAAGGTCTGCTAGGAAGCCCTTCCCAACACTGAGCTCTTGTCAGTCTCCCAATTTTATCCATTGGTCCTATAGATGGAGCCCTTCAGTGACTTGGATGTGATCCTTCCCATTAAAAACCACTCATCTGGAGAGCTGCTGCATCCTCCTGGGGGCTGTTACTGCCCATGGTCAGCAAGAAAGTTGTTTGTTTGATAATAGGGCGACAGAGAGAGCATCTGGCCTGGGGACAGCTGAGTACTAAGCAGAGTTTATTTTCCTTACTCCTTTCCTCTTTCCCTCCTGTAATGGTGTCACCTGTTGTGGCCTAGAAACCAGGAACCAGAGCATGCTGGGAAACTTACTTTCCTGCCTTGTGACAGGCTCATAAGAAAGGATGAAGTCTTCTTGCCCTCCTGAGAAGAGAAAAAGGAAAATTACAGTGAACTAACAACCAGTCATATACCACAGCTACAAGCCCTGTTCTGAAACACAGGAAACAGACACAGTTTAGGGTTAATTTCCCTTGCTTTCTCTCCTTGAACCATTCAAAAAAATCTTTTCATCCTCACATAACTGTTTGCACTATTATAGTGTCAGGTTATCGATGGCCATACCTCTAAGTGATGACTGGAGGCTAGCTATCTGCAGTTAATCAGGGCAGAGACCTGTGAGACTGCCTTCTGTCTGACACTGAGAATTGGAGCACCATGGCCTCCACATCCAGCATTACTACTTAAAACCATCTAGTTCAAGGATAAGGTCCGTCCGATAGTTTGGTACTTAGTACTTAAAAGCATTTCTGGTCCTTCTAGTTCCTCTTCTATTTTATTTCCCAGAGAAGCACATTGTTCAAAAGCAAGTGTCTGTTTCATTTGATACAAAAACTTCATCAGCATATGCTATAAGGCTCTGAGAATTTTACTCTAATGTTAATTCATCAGGAAAATGTTGGGTCAATTCATGAAGATAAAAAATTGTGAAGCACCCTAAATCACTGGTTATAATTGCTGCCTAATCTAGGCTGAAACTTCAGAAAAAGAACTAAGAAAGACAACATGGTAAAGGTGTCAACCCCTCCAATGTCATTTGCTACATACACTCTTCTGATTCATGGTGGGCCTCAAGTCAACAAATAACCAGGGGGAGTAAATTTGTTTTAGGCAATTAATTTTTTTCAATCATCTTTTCTACCCAGTTGATGACCTGGCCATGAGATTAGCTTGATTCAGCTGCAAACCCAGAAAGGCCTGCTCTTTTATTTGCTTCAGGTCTAGGCCTGACGAGCCTTTGGTGGGGGAAAAAGTTTAGGGCTTTTGAAAAGGACTTCCTGTCTGCTGTTCTATGGAGGCGGAGTGTCATATGAAGTAGTTTTTCCTGACACCGAAGGGCAGTGAATCTCATTGCTTTATCTCCTCATCATCCCTGACACACTGTCACAGTCTGTCAGCACCACAGTCTCCTCCTTTGGCAGCCACAGCATCAGACTGGTGAGCTCATTTCATAAAAGGAGTTAATATCACAGACAGTTCTGATGCTGACAACTGATTTGGGGAAATGAAGCAATATGTGGGTAAAGTACAGATGTCCTCCCTGGAGACTGGGTAACTGGGGTTGGGGGAGGGGGGCGTCTTAGCTTTTTAAGCTTGAGAAATGGCCCCGTCCTGTCACAGCTTATCTCACCCTCAGGCGTGGCCCTCTCTCAGAATGGCACTGGTAGGCCAAGCTACTTCCTGATGGCATGGACAAAGGGCCCGATGTTCCTTCTAAGTGGCATCTACTTAGCGCTCCTCCAGAAGTCTTCAGGGGACAATCCCACATCTGGACAGTGGTTTGGTATATGAGGAGTCAGATTCTCAATTTTTTTTTAAATTCAGGAAAAAATGATTTCTTTTAATAAACAAAATTAAAATTTACAGAGGCTAGGCAAAAAAAAGAAAAAAAGAAAGAAAGAAAAAGAAGAAAAGGTGATTGATTGCTAAGCCCCAGACCCCAGTTATCTAAAGCCTGAGATATATAGGCCACAGGAATTCAAAAAGTAAGTGTAAAATGGTTGGGGGAAAAGTATAGCTTTAGGAATGGAAACTGGCAGACTAACACTGCAGTGTTGGGCTGTAATTTACAGGGAAATCTCCATGAAATGATTGATAGGAGAAAAGAGAATAAAAGGATAAGAAAGGTTTTAAACATTAGGTGATGCTTATGCCTCTCCACGAGACTGGGAAGTCCAATTGAGGACTGGGTTTGCCTTTCTACTCTGTCCCCAGTGCTGAACATAAAGATGTCAGTGACTTTGCATTCTGACTTTAGGGATAGAAAAGGGGACGAGCAATGAGGCCAAAGATAGGTTCTACTTTGTCTTTCTGTCTATATGTTTTCATTTTGGGAAGTGTGGTCTTCTCTAAATGAACAAAACACATCACGTTCCTGTAGGAATCTCTTTCCAATGACCTTGCAGGTCATTCAGATGGGACATTCTAAAGGCAAACCTTAAATAAGTTATTCAGTGTCTGCATGTATTGCTTGTGATTCAGAAAGCTAGGTCAAAGCAACATAGCTGATTAACTTTGTTAGACAGTTCTGTAGTTCTTTGTTTATTCATTGCTTTTTGGTTTATTTTCTAACTTACCAAAGGCACTGATTGTTGTTCAGAGCAGTAAGGCTGGCAGACAGCAGTGGCAAAGTACGTCATGCCAGGGCCCATCCCAGGAAGGGAAGCTAGGGCAGCTGGTATTACAGAATAGCTGTGAGTTCAGCACTGTAAACCAATTTTCACTTTCATGTTCAAGAATATAAAGCCTTATGGATAATGGAAAGGAGACTCAGAGAAGGCAAAAAAAGTCACAGCAAGGAAGGAAAGGTAACTCATGCGTGTATGGTACTTTCCAGTCCATCAAGGGCTTTTACATCCATTGGCATCTATTTTTCACAGCTATTTCTTTTTAGGTGTGTGCTCTGATAACCCATTTTACAGATGAAGAAGCTGAGGCTCAGAGATATTAATGGGGCCTGTTTCCTCAATTAGTAAGTAGTGGAGTCAAGATTTAAAACCATCTTTTTTGACTCCTTGTTGAGTACATGCCACTATCTCCAAAAGGCAAGAGATATAGAAATCTCTGTGGGGACTGGGATGGAGGGGCAGACCTTACAGATGAACAAAGGGCAGGTGGCAGAGATGGGGGCTGAACTGGGTCAGAGTCACAGAGAGGCCAGAAGGTGCTCCATCTGTAAACACCAACTCTTAAAAAAAATGCTGCTATGTCATCCCCATAAAATAGTCATTCTTAATAGTTTTTCTATTTTTTGCTCAGGAGGTGTTGGCACTTGGAAATAACAGATGTCAAAAAGGTACAGATTATCACTTGGTCTTGTTTTTGCATTTGCATGGCTGAGAGTGGGAGAGCGGCAGCGCTGTGTGTGGACATCTGCAGCTGTAGGAAACATAGCAAAGGCCTTTGTAACAATCTACATGAAACACTTTGTGTTTCAACTGGAAGCAAGTGACAAGAAAACGGATTAGGAGTAAGACCTTGATATGCCCTCACGATAGAAAAAAGCAAGTTGATGTTCTTTAGAAATTTTTGGGAACTAGAAGAGAGAGACTTATGAAGTGAAGACCAGTGGCAATACAGTTAATGTTCTAAATTTAGTGTTTAGTGCCTGCATTTGATGATTATTAAGAATGAATTAGGTTCTTAGAGCCATAGCACATTAGCATTAAGAAAGGGTCTGGCGTTCTGGTAGTTCATAGATGGCGAGTGTGGAGCATGTGATGTTACTCCCCCATTCCATGCCCTTCACAGGCATCGTGAGTTGATCATTGCCCACATTATCGCAGAGTCTCAGCTTGGCCTTAATACCTTTCAATACAACTCTTCAGGCAGATATTACCATCCGGTCGAAGTTGGAATCTTGATTAAAACATCTACTTGCCATCACTGTTCCAACCCAAGCTACTCATTTTACATAGGAGAACTGAGGGTCAAAGATGTTGAGTGGTTTTTTTCAAGAGCACATAGTGAATTCGTGGTTCAGTGTCTCCATGGGATGTTCAGAAGATTAAACCAGTTAATATATATAGAACCTTAACACCAGACTTAGAACATAGCCAATCCTATATAAATGCTGCTGCTTATATTAATTTGATAGGTGATATGGAATGGTTGAAATAAACTAGATAATATGTGAAGAGGCTTGGGTTACAAACTATAGGTTAGAGTGAAAATGTATGGAATTCGGAATTAAAATATCTTAATTGGACTTGAAATTTCACCATTTTTGCGAGGTACCTTGCCTCTCGGAGTGTCAGCTTCCTGTGAAACGGAGTATTACTATAAGAGCTATCTCACAGTTTTGCTGCAGAAATCAAGTGAGAAAATAGATGTAATGAAAAATTGCTTATTTCATAGGTAAAGAATTAGAGGAACTATAAGGGCAATATTTGAGAAGAGTGGGAAAGAAGAAAATGGGCATCATTTTGACTGATTCCATTGGAAAAGTCTTGGTTCTCCTCATGTCAATACCTCAAAATTTCACTCAGATCATTTCTTCAAGATCCTTATTTTGAAAATCCAATTTAGCTGATGAACACCAGTGGGTTAGAAGGATGGTCATCAGCTCTCCCACATCCACAATGACATAAAGAGCTTTACTGAGCTGTGAGGAAGGCAGCTCTTCCACTGTAGAGATTTGCAAAGTCTCCACTATGCCTACGTGGTCTTTGCTGTGTCTCAACACAAGGGCAATTGAAACTAAGATGCAAAGCAACCACAAATACAAGCCTGCACTGTACTACTTTGTTGAGAGACAGAAATCTGGAATTAGCCCTTAAATAAGATAGTTTTGAGGTGGCATTTTGTATAATTAGACAGCGTGCACTGTAATTAACTGCATTTTAGCTAGGGCTTGGTATAATTGGACTTTAGCAAAGATAATACCATAATGCTTGAGATGGTGCAGCAAAGTTCTGAGCTATTTATTAGAGTTTGAAGTTAGTGTAAGTGTGTGTCTGTGTGTTGTGTATCTCAGGAAATGTCTGAGGCTTTCAAAAAAGGTCACAACATGTAACTCCAGGATGCAGTGTGAATGGTGCCCTCTGGAATTGTGAAACATAGTAGCCTGGGTCTTTGTTTCTACATGCTGACCATTTTTTAAAAGCCATTTTTTTCCCCCCAGAATGGACATGGAATGGTTCTAAGAGTAAAAAATAATACCTGAACATCAGTGAAAAAAGGGTGTTTTTAGTATTTGTCTATACTGCTATTCACAAAACAAAAAGGTCAGTCATAATTACAGCAAAGCCAGGAATTCGATAGAAAATTCAGCCGATTTTGATTTCAAAATGGCACTTTCTGGAAACCATGTCTGTCTCAAGCCTCTGTGTCTTTCCCCCTGCCCCTCCCCTGCCTGGAAAGTATCTTCCTCAACTTGACTAGCTGGTAAGCACCTCATCTTTCCAAAGTTCAGCTCAAAGGGCATTTCTTCCTTGAAATCACCTCTGAAGCCCCCACTATTCTTGGGCTAGACTCTTTTCCTAGAAACTGCCACATTTTGTGCATTTTTAATTTATTTATCTCTCTCCCACCATATGTGTGCTGAGTTCTAGAGTTGGTTGAGATCCATATTGGGTCTCATGATGCCTATGAAAAGAACATGACAGATAGTATATGTTGAATGAATAAATGAATATTCACCTGTAATTCCTCATATTTCCATCCTGGAGAAATATCATTTACTTCTCTAACCTATGACAAAAGCTCTTCTTACTTTCGGTCATTTGTAAAGAAAGCAATCTGAGTGGCTGACCTTCTGTAACTTCAGATGAAAACCAAGCCAATACAGATTATTAGACTCCACATTTGCTCTAGTAATATTATAGAGTCCAGTTCCAACTCTTCTCATAGATAATTCAAGCTGCTTGTAAGTTGTTTCCTTTATTCACTCAATTAACATTTATGTGCACCTACTATTTGAGAGTGAAAGCATTATTTAATGTCATCTTGGAGCATCACTACCAAAATGTGTTGAGCAGCTGAAACCTTTGGCCCAATTTTTATAACTTACTGATTCTTGGAAGAACATTCCAACTTCTGAAAGAGAAGGAGGAACCTCTAAAACACTCTAACAAATATTTCCAAAGGAAAAAGCAGTTCTTGTATATACTTTCCACAAAAAAAGATTGAATAAACAAGGTATGATGTTTTTCCCCTTTCTATACCTGTATGAGATGAACGAGCAACGCTTAAAAATTTAAAACTGAATGTCAAAGAAAGTAGGGTCATTGGTCTCCATGAAACTCAACAAACAGTTATATTTTTCCTTACACTAACTTGAGGGCACCTCAGGTGTCATAGGAACAATGTTTGGTCACTTCTTCTTGGCCTGGTTTCTTTGTTTTAAATTCAAATGAAAAGAAGGGTGGCAGGATGTTTCTCCAAGCTTGGACAGTTGTAAAATTGTGAGAATAGGAGGAATGTAAAAAAGTTAAGGACCAGATTGAGGACAAGAACACTTGATTCCTTCATTAAAAGGACTTGTCATTCTATGGAGGAAGAAAATTAGGTGGTTCTAAAATTTGATGTATCAAGGGTATCTCATCACAATTTTTTTCATTTTTTCCTGTGGTATGTTTCAACTTCCTCCTCTGGTCTTGACCTCCCTCTGTCACCTTTCCTCTTTTGTGCTTTTTTCTATTTACTATCAACTGATTCTCCAAAGCCATTCTCAAAATCCAAATTAAATTTGTCCTACTCCAAGAAAACTACTTGGCACTCCACTTCAAAAAAGGCATGGTTTTGTAAAGTACCATGCTGTAATGGAAAAACCAAAATCAAAACAAACAAAAACTATTCTAGTTTTCAATTAATTCAATATTCAAGGAAAAAAAAACCCAACCAATTTCTGTCTTGGTAGCTATGAGTCATATATATTGGGCCTTCAATTTTTTAATATCCTTGGCAACTGATGTTTGAGTAATCCATTTCACTCAGGAGTACAAATATTATAGAAATTGTAAAAATCCCAGTAATAATATGTACCTATGTTTATCACCAAAAACCAGTAAGTAGATGGTAAGAAACCATAGAATGGATCAACAGGATGTGCTTGGTGTTTCGTGAATATTTTTATACACTAAGCAAATGGCTTGAGGTGACCAAACAAAGACCAGAAATAATTTTTAAGTAGTTTACCTACCTTTTCAGCTAAGCTTTCTGATCCAAGATTTGTTCACTTAAAAAAAAAAACGTGAGTTCCTTCAACATTAAAGGATGAAACTTTTTCATCACTTCCCAACCATCAAAAATATAAAGTTAGGTATAGCATCGTTATCTACCTTAAAATATTAACCAAGGAGAGAAGAGATATAAAAGGTTCATGCTCGATTTAAAAGGAACACCGTCATTTATACAGATTTCTCTTGGAAAGGGGAGCCAGGAACAGAAAGGAAAAGGCAAAATGAGAAGGAAAACAAAAACCATGACTTTTCAACCCTCCTGCAGAGAGTTTAAATTATTTTGGAGGGGGCAGAATGTCAAAATCTACCGGGTTGAACTTCCCCCCACCTTCTCTGGGAGAATTGCATCATAGGCCACACAGTCAGCGGAGGTTGGAACTGCTTGCATAAATCACATAAGAGTCCACCGACGGCCCTAGTGTCTTTTGTATCTTTCCACATTAAATGATGATTTCATTTCAAGCCATTTGCTTTGGATGAAGATGATAAAGGGCAGCAATCGAAACACAACAGCAAAAATCTGAAATGACCACCACGGGCAATGAGGCAAGTTGCAAAGAAAAGAACCACAACCAAAGCAATAACTTACGGTAGCTACTTTCGCTATCGCTGGCATTAGAAGAAACATGCTCTGCAAGAACAGCACAGCAAATTAAAGAGATACCAAGCACTGGGGAGCAGCCAAAACTTAATACACTCATGCAAGGCGGCTAGAACTGTGAGCAAAAGGCAAGTAAACGTTTGCAGAGGAGACCGTATTAAGAAAAAACGCAGATAAGATACAAAAGATGAAAACTCTATCTCCATTTTACAGGAGGAAACTACTCCTTGATTGCTGTGTCTCCCTTTTAGGAAAGGATCTTTAAACACAAAAAATGTATAATGTCAATCTAAGCACGTTCCTTCTCATGAATACTTTGACCTACTCCTATAGATCTGATTTTCCAGATTGGTGTTACTAAGGTCAACATGTGTCTTTGGCTGGATGTTTCTTGGCTATAAATTCAGGAGCTTCTAAATGGGCAGGTTTTTTTTGCAGGCTTTTTGTTTCTCTAGTTTAGCCTTTAGGTATTTTGCAGGAATATTGCATGTCAAATTGCCAGTCGATCCCTGAAATCCCTTGAATTTTATTTCTATTTAAATAATTCCTAAATAAATTCTCAGGATAAAAAGGGGTTGTCGGAGATCTTTCCTGCTTCAGTGAGTATAAAACCTTGGAGAAGAAATGAGTCACTGAAAAATGTTGTGTGAATTGGTTGAATATTTCCTTGTTTTTATTTTAAGACTCTTGCTTGGATAGCTGTTACATTCTGGAAGAATGGAACAGACAGGAGATAAATGGTCTGATACCAAGCAGGTCCTGGCATGAAGTATGTTTTTAATTCATGTTGAATGCCTTGCTTGTACTGTTTTATTTCAAATTTTCATAAAAACACAGTTGAGCTCACGTAACAGAGATATATATGTCAGAATTACAGCTTTTACTTATAAAATCATATCCTTTCATCTGTACTCTGTATTAAGGTATAGAAGAAAAATTCATCAGCTTATCAGTTTCTTTGTGTATCAAGTTAACTAAGTGAAGACTATGTAACTATTTGATTTCTGAAGCTCATTAGCGACAACTTTAGCTTTTTAAAAAGTGGACATTGTACGTTTTCAGAAAAAGAATATATAACATTATTCTCTAACAGGATAAAGTTGCTTGAAAATGTATTTGATATAGATTCTTGCCCACTGGATGGATTAGTTTTTTTTTTTTCTTTTAGCTCTACTGAGGAATAGTTGACAAAATCATAATACATTTAAAGGGTACAAAGTGGTGATTATATATATATATATATATTTCCCCAAATTGAGTTAATTAACACATTAGGGATGGATTAGTTTTAGAGCATGAAACTAATGAAAACCAAAGCATGGGTTAAATTCATGAGCATTGTTTCCCTGTGTGTTGGTGCATGAGCGGAGCTGAATCACTAATTGGGCACACATTTTACAAGGGCAGAGTGGCAGTAGGGAAGGATAAATCAGTGCAAATTTGTTTTCTGTTATTACCAAAAAGAAAGTCAAGGCACACACCCAACAATGGCCTATCTGTATGTACATGATTATCTTAAGTATCTAGAATTGGGGGTGGCAGGGTTTTGTTTATTCGTTTTTGATTTTTACTTTTAAAATAATTTAGAATGAAGCTACACCATCTGTGGAGAAATTTAGGACCATGCCGTGTTTAACTTAACAACCAATCTCTCTTAGCATCAAGATATTGTATAACAGAATTTTCCCATTTTGTAGGTAAAAAGAAATGGAAAATGTGTTCCAGCTAAAGTCTAAATTATGGCTAACAATAGCACTAATTGGCAAATGACTTTACCTAATGAAATCTGTTCAGTTTTTAAAGAGTAAAGAAACATTTACACATCCTGGATTTTAAAAGGCATCAATCACTCATATTTTTGACACTCCAACAGCAACTAGTTTTTAGTGATGTTCATTTATTAGCACTGTATTAAAATGCTTCCCTCTTCCCCTTCAACTGAAAATTTAGAAATCCTCTCTGGTGGTACTTGGTGTTATCCAGATAATGTTGAAATCAATATTTGAATTTTAGCCACGAATTCAAGAAAAATTTGATGACCTATTCCTTATAGAGACTTAAAGATAAAGTTTTCATCTTAAAGGAGATCAGTAGTTACTCTTGATCAGATTTGGTTTTCTGTAGATATATATCTTTAAAAAAAAGTCCAAAGTAACAATTTGAAGGTTGAAGGGTATCAGTACGCAGGGTTATGTAAACAGCTCTTGAAAACAAAGTTCAGCTCAATGCTATATTTTTATACAAATAAAATGAACAGCTTCTAAAAATATTGCCCATAGCTGTTAAATTAAAACCAAACCAAACAAACAAAATTTGAATATGTGATTCAGTTGCAAAAGACACAAAACGCTGTTCTTATTTCACTGGTGCCTACACAATGGAGTTAGTATTAAAGAAAGAAAAATCATAGCATAGTATATTAACATACAGGGTGATTATATTTTATTGCTTAGTGCAATGAGACACAGACTAAAGGCATTAATAACTAAAAGATTTAAAGGTTTAATATATTTTATTTTCCACTATAAAATGAAAATCTGATTACATAATGCAGCTAATACATCACTAATAGAGAAACATATTAATACATATCTAAAGCTTTATCATACAAACGTTTCAAGCAGGACCACTGCAAGTTAGAAAAAAAATCAATCAAAGTTAATAACAAAGAATTATTCATGGAAGATCATATAGCTTAATATTTACTTTTTGAGAATGCATGTTCCTTTTGGCTGTAAAATAGCTCCTTTAATGATAGCCATGTACAACCCAATTATTGAATTTGGCAAGGTCTGGGTGAAAAGGCAGAGGAAAGGACATAAAGTACGTTTCTGCTTTCCTGTTCTGGAACATTTAGCTTGCCCTTTCATTCAACATGGCTTCTTGCTCTCCGGGAGGTATTAGGCAGCAGAGCAAGGGATGCAGCAGGTGGCATCAGGACCATGTTGGTCATATCCCATGGTCAGAAAGGGAAGTCGTAAACTGCAACAGAAGTTACAGTGCCTGACACACTTTGCTTTTCAATGCTGACATGCAGAACAAAACGTTTCAAAATTACTTTGTAGGAGCATTCAAAGCTAGGTAACAAATAAAACTCGTATCTTGTGCATGCTAGGAGTGAAAGGCCCTCAAGAAAAGGAACAAAAGCCAAACTCAAAAGGAAGGGAAAAGAAAAGTTACAGTGACCATTCCTGGGAACTTACTCAGAGTCTTTGTTCCATAACCGTCGTCACCTAATCCGGGGATGTCCTGCATGGAAGTCCCCAGAGAGAGCAATGAGAGAGGAAGAACAGCCACGGAAGAGGAAGGAAGAAGTCAGTGGAGTTGAAATGGATACTACCATGACAGACCGTGTTGCCTAAGCAATCTGGATCCCAATCTCTCTTCTTTTGAAACAACTTTCACCCCAAACTCTCTGGGCTGAGACTCAAAGATGTGTAAACAGCAACTCGAAAGATGTAAGCAAAGATGGTCACAAAAAAAGAGAAAGATTCAGCAGATGCCATTTTTGCCCACTGCCAATGTTGCCACAGAACTGAACCACTTAGAGCAATGATCCACTCCAAGTTTCATGACACATTCTTAGATTTAGTATCCACCAATACAAGCTCACTGCTCAGTAAGTGTTGAATATTTGTTGGGAGGGAAAGAATGAACAAATACTAGCAATCAATATAAGGAATTTAATTGCTCCCAATTAGCTAGCATTTCAAAAAAAAGGTACGTGGCAATGGAATCCAATGTTTCTGTCCAGAATAGAATTTGTCTCGAGCCCGAGAGAGTTGCATGATAGAAAAGGCAAACCAGACCCAGTCCTGGTCACAGATAAATGTTTGGAAGCAAAGTCCCAGCTTCCTCAAGTCCCTCTCCAATGCATTCCTCAAAGAAGAGCTTCCTCAAGGGACGGATCCAGACTGCAGCCCAACACCGGTCACAGTAGTAAGCCCTGACCTGCCTGCCTGCCATGTTTGTTTGCCTAGGCATGTGGCGTGGGGGAACCTGCGTCATGCGTGTTGCCCGTGAAGGATTTTTTTCTCCTGTGTTGCATGTGACATTCTCTTTGAGAATCTACTTACGTTCAGGATCACTGGTTTCCTGCTCACTCTGCTCCTTGTTCTTGTAGAATGGGAATTTTCGTGAAAAGATGAAGCTCTTTTTACGCTTGTCATTGAATGACTGTGAAGGAGAAAAGGCATGGGGCAAAAACAGGGGACGTCTAATTGTTGTCACACTCATGCTGACAAAACAACTAGTTTGTAAAAGCAGAGAGAGCTGCAGTGACGCAAGTGGGTAGTCTAAAGAGGTGCCAGAAGGTTCCTAAAGGCAGAATTTATTTTCAAGAAGTGTAAATTTTGGAATGATGATACCTTGGAAAATTGTCTCCTAATTAAAAGACGGGTTGCTGATATGGTGATGGAGGAAAAGAGCATTAAATTGGAAGCAGAAGTCTGACAGTTTCTGTCTGGCTCTACACCTTGCCAGTCTATCACCTCAGATAGGCAACTGAGTCTCTCTGACCCTCAATATCTTCTTCATTTGCATAATGAGGATAATGATAGCAGCTCTTAAAGTGTAAGCCTCATGTAAGGCAATAGCAACTTAAAGTACTATACAAATGTCTTTATCATCATTATCATTAGGTAGAAAATATATTACTAGTGTCACTAGACACATCAGTGTCTAGATGTCTTTTTAAATAACTTATATTTGAATTACTTCAGCTTTGATTTAATTAAAGCCACAAGAGAAGTGTGGGGGTTTCCGATATATGACAATTATAGCTGTTTCACACACAGATACAATATCGCATAATATTTTCATTCAAAGAGATGTTAAAGATAATTGAGCCCCAAGTCCTCATTTGTAGACAGGGGGTCAGAGGCACAGAGAGGCTGAGTCCCTTGACAATACGACAGAGCTAGCTGGTGCAATCAGGACACAGTCAACCAAAAATCTGTTAAAATTGTTACTGAAGAGGTATTAAGTTGATATTCACTCAAGCAAGGGAGATATAATGGTTACTTATCTATATTCTGATATGATAAAAAAGTATGGAAGAAGGATTGTCCTTAAAGATGTAAACCATTCCATTAGCTTAAATGAGGCTGAATTTAAAATAATACATATATACATAATATAATACATATATTAGAACTTATTCATTCAAGTGAATATCAGATGCTTGCCTAAAAGACTCAAGAAAAGTTCATTTATTCCCACTGTTGCTTTCTGGGGTCCTTCTTTGGGAAATGTGTTCACAGTTATGTTATAAACTATAAGCCATGCAAGTCTTAGTAATTTCATATTCACATATCATTTAAAAAATATATTTCGCCAGCTCGATAGCCATCCTTATTTGATTGACTTGGCTCTAAGGGTCAATGTCTGAGAAACAAGGTATGTTACCCCATAGGTATTATGATGAATGTAATAGACTCTGAAGGCAATTTGACAAAAGGTATTCTAGAACAGTTTTATCAATGGCAGTTAGTGGGATAAATGTACAGCCAGTAAGATGACTGCTTGGAAAGAAAAGCACTTGTTTGGATGTGTGTATTTTGGCCCATTGGCGGGAATCAGTTATGTGCCTTTACGGATTTGAAGCTTGACAAAATGGTGTGGATAACTTATTTTCTTTGTATATTCATGCACTCCTATATCAAACATCCAATTTGGTCATCATGTTTGTTTAGGAAATGTTAAAGTATTATAGTAAAATGTTGGTGCTGTCATTCAGTAATTCATTTCTATTATAGTTACTAGAATCTTTCACCAAAGTCAGGGGAGCTTAATCTTATGTATCATGAAGAAGGCTTTAAGAAAAACAATACATCAAATATTTAATAATTTATGAAATTAAGGGACACATTTTGTACTTCATATTCAAGAAGTAGAAACACATTCTCAGGGGGAAAAAGAAGTATCACTTCAGAATTTATTACCCAGCACTTATGTTCAATATAGGTTTATCATAATTTATAATTGAGGATTGGTATTCAAAGATAAGGCTGGGAACTCCCCCCCAATTTTTCCAGTGAAAAAATGGTAAGTTTTTTAAAGGAACACTAAATATTCTTGCATCACTCCAGTTTCATGCCACTTTTACATTTCAAGCATATTTAAACTTCAGTAACTGAAAATAAAAGAAAAAAAATATCATGTAAGAATTAATGACACATGACGTTGCAAGATATGTTAGACATTTAACTGCAACATTATGAATGACTTGTCATGCAAAAAAGAATTTACAAATTTTCATGCAAATACAAAAGCAGTGCCAACAGGAGTAAAGCCTGGGGTTAAAATGAAGACACAGATGGAAAATGTGGAGGCCTTTGAGACACAAAATGGGGCCACATGCAAATCACATCATTTAAATTGTCTCATGGGGTCAAAGGAAAATGAAAATGTGTTGCTTGTGATTAATTCTTTTATCTTTTCAAAACAGGGACTGTAATGTGTTAAAATTTCCCAAGTATGAAAATGTTGTGTATCATGAGTCATCTGATTGGGACATAATAGTTAGCACCACACTTTTTAAAAGAACAGAAACTACATAATTCCTCAAAAATAAAGTCATCTAACATATCAGTCTTATTACCCAAAGCCATTTTGAATTGGTTAAAGAATAGGTTAATGAAATAATTGGTGGTTACACTGCCTTATATTTATGGATACAAAACCAAATCACAACTTTAAGTTCACACTGACAGATTCAAAAGTCACACATTTAGGGTCTTAGTTAAACATTTCAACTCTAAGAGGTTACATGTGGTTTATGATGCCCTCACACTATTCTTTATTTTTTATTAGAGATGTTTAATACCATTACATAAGATTTTTTTGGTTGTTATTTTTTCTTTTAATTTAGAAAAGAAAAATCTGTTACACGAGTGTTAGGTGAGAATAATAAATTAACACTTTTACTATTTCTAGAACGCATGGCTCTAAAGCAACTGAAGACTGGTTTACAGCTTTGTTAATCACACTGATCAATGCTACTTTTTCTCTACATTACAATAACTTAAATCCCGACCCATTGCTTTCATGGAAGGAAACTTTTTTGAATATAGATTTTGAAAATACCAATCATATGTGGCAAGCTCACATAGCTAAGAATTCCATTTTGGAATTTGACCTGAATTGTTGAGTTTATATGAACAAAAGTGACAACAACTAATGTTTATTGACCAATTGTTATGTGCCAGGCCTGGCTCTAAAAACTCTACAATTTCTAACCTCTACCCTAACTTTATGAAGTTGGTATCATTGTCGTTCTTATATTACAGATGAGGAAACTGATATTTATAAATGTTGTGTTACTTGCCCAGAGTCACACAGTTGGTGAGGAGTGAAATCAGGATTTGAATTTGCAAATACTATTGTTCAGATGAGCAAGACAAGTTTCTGTTACCTGAGCCTGTTTCAAGTTTATATTTAAAATTATTAACATTTGACTATTAACATTTGATACCATAATCTGTCATCATTGCCACAGCTTCACTGCTTGGCAATTATTTATTTAACCATATCAGTTGCTATTGGCTTTGACAATATTTCTATGGGTTACTCTGTCACAATTTCTTGATATGCATTTATGTTTTTGAGGGATCTATTCTATTGTTCTTATTCATGTGATAATGTGAAATTAAAATAAAATAAAAAGTATTTCAAGGGGACAGGGTTTGACCAGCAATTAAAAGGTTAGGGCTGACAGTAGGGGATTCAGAGAGTGGGAAGCGGCAGCTAATGGCTATGGTGTTAGTCTTAGGGGAGATAAAAATGTTCTACAGTTAGATTGTGGTGATGGTTGTATAGCCCTCTGAATATACTAAAAAATGCTGAGTTGTGCACTTAAAGTGGATGAACTGTATTCTATGTGAATTATATCTCAATAAGGAAATTAAAAAAAGAACCCTTCTCCCAACCCCCAAACAATGGGGTGAGAGGAAACAGTCATAGCACATTTTCAATTTTATTTGGTGAAAATATTTTTACTTGGTGTAATATTTTTTATCTTTAATTGAATGAGAGGAAACCACCCTCCCCAACCTTTGCAAACAGATACACATGCCTTGTTTATTTGATTCTGTTGTGTCTCTGTTAAATGAACACCTTTCATGTTGTGACAGACATGAGAACACCCATACCAGACATCAGCATATTATCACTGCCACTCAGAAGTCTTTAAATTGTTAAGTCAAATGGCATGAAATTGCCCAGCCTGACCCCAGATGTAAGGGCATTGATGAACTGGCTTACCCTAAAATACATGCTTCATGAAGAAAGAAAACGAAACAAAAAACTCAAATGGTTACTTCTCCCACTTGAGTCCCATGTTCTTAAGACATGTGAGCGAATCTTGACATATTTTTATCCTTCTCATCCAGAAAACTTTATAACTATGGGTATGTTTCAGTTTTTCTTTTCATCTCCCTGTTCAAATTTTTCAAGCTTGAAATGTTTCATAGTTCTAAAATGTCACTTTACTGATGTAAATGTTCTCTGGGCAGAATTTACATTTAAATTTATACTGCGCTCAGACACACCCTTTTTGTGGCCTCTTTATCTTTTATAAATGCTTCCTTCCTCTTAATTTATTCTTATCTCCTCTCCTCTAAAACAATTGTTTTTCCTTTGGAAAATTCTTAGTATAAATTTGGGACACCACTTTGTATTATACATGTCTTCGTTCATACAGCACAAAAAAAAAAAAAAGAATTGAAAAGCAAGAATGGTTTAAGAACAAGTAATAATGAGACAAAAGAGGTTGCTAAGAAAAAGACAAGAGTTGGCTTGAGATATATCTGTTCCCAGAAATGTGTCTATATGGATGTATGTATACATATATGTGGTGTTTATACCATTGTCCAACTCAAAAGGGGTTCTTTTTTCAGAATTAACAATTAATGGATCTAGGCAGTGAGCATCAACAGCTGGTAACATCACACACAGAAGAAGACAATCAAATGATACATGCTTCCTGATGGGAGAACAAAATATTACTACAAAGTAGTTCTGTAAACCTCTACTCTCAAAAAACAAAACAAAACAAAACAAAACAAAACCTTCTTCTCCCCAGATGAATCTGAATGTAATCAAGCCTCTAGATGCAACTATCAGTTTACAGAAATAAAGAGGTGAGAGAAACACCATAAATTACACTAAAAGGAAAATCTGGAGCAAACTCCACAAAACAAATGACCTTGTTTCTTAAATATAAAAATTTTTAAAAAAGGAACAAAAAAAAATGGAGGAAAATGGTATAGATCAGAAAAGACTTAAGATGGATCAACCACTTGCAAAAGAATTCATTTCTGTTCAAACACATTGTCAGACATAACAAAGCAACAAAAAAGCATTTAAGAAATTTATGAGTCAATTTGAGACTTGCAAAAAGACTGGATATTTGTTAATTCAGTAATTGTACATTTTTATGTGTGATAATGGCATTGTGGTCATGTCATGTTAGAATATTTATAGCTGAAAAGATTTGACACATTGGATTTTCTTCAAAAAAATATAGGAAGAACATTGTACTCTGACTATTTGCCCTTAGAATATATTCTAAAGACATAATTGTAAAAAAATCTGAAACTTTATTTATTAGGTTTATTGTTAGTAATTCTGAAACCATTTGGTGTGTAAATAATGAGCAAATGAGTACATGCCTGTGGCTGGGAATCAGGGTTGCCATTGTGAAAGAAGGGTGAAGAACGAATGTGGAATAGGGGAAGTAAAGGACTAATCATATGATGGCGAATAGTAATTAAAGGCATCTAATGTAAACTTATGATTTTCTAAAAAAGTTTATTTCCGCTCTGTCCATTAAATGAGCCTAGATGTAATGATACCCCAGTAGCAAGGAGCACAGCTTGTACTCAGATTTTGTCTTCTAAATACCATTTTTCATGAAATGGAGCTAATATTTTTTGGAGAAATGGCTGATTCCATGAGCAGGAAAAGTATAAGATGAATCTGAAACATTTTGTTGGACTGGAAATAAAGAAGTACTAAACACAAATACAAAACAATACAAAAGTTGAAAACCTAAAACTAATGGTGACATGTCAAAAGGACACCTTGGCTAGTTTAAAAGGGATCACAGCAGCTAAACCTAGACTACTCAAATATTAAAATAAATAATGACAGTAATAGAATATAACATATTAAATTAAAAAAGAAATTCATGAGTTCAGGTAGATTGCCATACATACCTAAATTAGGTAATTAAAAATGGGGAGCAAGAGAAAGTTCTTTAATACAGCAGAAGGCCAACTAATAACTATTGAAGGAATGATAAAGTCAGGAAATCACCGTTTTTCAACTGCCATAGTAATAACTCAGGCAAGAATCATCGATGGTTGCTAAACTAGTGATGGAAAGTTTGTTGGGGAACAGGACATTTATCTCCTCACAGATTATTTAATTGTTAAAAAGGCGGGTAAAGTTGCTTTTATAGTGGAATAATCTGGCAGATACCACTGTAACTAAGAGATCAAATTTAGCATCACCAAATAGAGGGATAACCTGATACCATGTGCCTCTTAATGGGAAGTACCGAGAAGCATGGAGTATTACTCATGTAGTATTCCTACTAAAAATGGATTAGTTGAAGCTAACCATGAATAAATAATCAGGCAACTTAAAATTAAGATACACCCCCTTAAAATATCTCAATGTCATGAAAAACAAAAAGCTAACGAACTGCTCTAGATAAAAGGAGGTTAACGAAATAGGACAAATGAAAGGCAATATGTGGTCCTAAATTGATTTCTGGGTCAGAACAAAAAAATATTATAATTTCTACAACTTCCTTTCAAAATAGTTCAGGGGATGGGTATATATCTCCCATCATATATATTCTCATACACATGAGAATATACAAAACAAGGTTGACCATGAGTAGGTAATTGTTGAAGTTGAGTTATAGGTACAAGAGGTTCATAATTCTACTCTTTTTACATTTTTATATGTTTGAAA
>NW_017731429.1:4318084-4319050 GCF_001890085.2 Hipposideros armiger | reverse complement strand
AGTGATAGAAGACAGACAAGAGAATACTGATGTATGATTCCAATTATAAGAAGTTCTGGAATAGGCAAAACTAAGCTATGGTGGTAGAAATCAAATCAGTGGTTGAGGGGGTAGGAACAATGTCTTACCCATCCTTATCAATCTTTAGGTTAGAACCATGGCACATACCCCAAATATATTTCTAGCCTGGGGTATTCTCCTAAATGTATATAGGTATATCTTCTATATATTTACTTGGGTAGCAGTTATAGAAACTCCTTCCCCTTTGTCAATCTCATGGACACTGACACATCTTTAACGTCATGCTCAGGTGTTCTACCAAAGGCTGTCACAATGAATGCCACCCATTTTTACACATTTCTTTCCTACCACATTATGATCTCAGAGCAGGTGCCACATCACTTTCATTTCCATATCTCCAGGATCTAGAGCATGGTAGGAACTCAATAAATATTTATGAAATGAATGCATGCACCAAAGCATCGAGTGATGATTTTCATTAAAAATGCTGGGGGAAACTTGGGGGGAAAAAAAGGAGAAGAAAAAGGAGGGGGAAGGAGGAATAATGAACATCTGAAGAAAAGAGGGAGGAATAATGGAAGACTAAGAACCATAGCCAAATGAGTGATATTTTTATTTGCATTTCTATGCAGTTATTACCATTCAGAATTTGTTTTTCTCATGAATTTTATCTCATAATTCTATGCTCAATGATCTGATTTAGTTTTAGTTGCTGCTTATTGCTATTAATAAAAATGTGGTGGCTCAGCTATTTGCAGTATATATTTTTGCACCGTATCACATTTTCGGCTTTATGGTCTGTAAATGAATAATAGAAAAGTTTAAAATATTTTAGTAGTATTCATAACTTCAAAGAAATCTACCATTTAACTTTTCTTTTCTAACTTTTTTCCTAACTAATGTTTATTTATTTTCCTAACTATAAAGGTTAGTTTGCTAAAAATG
>NW_017731429.1:4314109-4315260 GCF_001890085.2 Hipposideros armiger | reverse complement strand
ATAGCTTATACAACAACCCATAGGATCTGAAAACAACAAAGAAAGAAGCAGAAATCAAAAAAGCAAAAAAAAAAAAAAGCCTTCATTCTCTAGTATTGTTTTCAAGATATTATCATCATTGGGACATATCAGAATTAGTTTTAAATTCCTATGTGTTAGATAGAGAAAGGGAGACCTAAACAGTTGACTGGATCAGATGTTTACTCTGCCAATTTCTTGATTCCTATTAATGGTTTTTGTCTCTCCCTCTCTAGCTCCCTCCCTCCCCCTCCGTCCTTCCATCCTTCCCTCCTCTTTCTTTCCCTCATTCTTTCATTCTTTCCTCTGATTGAAATTTGCTACAATTCAAAGGTTCTTGTCAATGCCTAGAGGGCTAAGCCTGCGAGAGGTGGCTGTCAGCATATAACCGGCCACAGTAGGCACAGCAGCAGGCGCTAGCAGAAAAAGCCCTAGGACTTTCCACAGAAGTCCAACCAGCTGATAGGTGCTGGGCAAGAAGAATTTTTCAACAATGTCCACAGGGAGCCAAGAATCAGACTGAAGATAATGAGGAGACCTGGGCTTCCGGTGTGACTTGGGCAAGTCATCTCACATCTCTGGGCCAGTTTCTCCAGCTGTAAAACAAAGTGCTTAGAGCAGCTGATCTTGGAGATTTCTTTTATCTCTATCATTCTCAAAATCTGAGACCTCATTCAAGGTCAATTTTTAAAAAAATTCCATTTTTTTCCTTTTCTGTTTTAGCAGTTTCTAAGTGCATTGATAATTGAGAGAGTTCTTTTATTTCTATGATTTTTTTTCCCCTCCAAAATCTGGGATTTGACAAAATAGCTGACAATATCCTAACCTTAATGAAGTCCCATTTTAATTATCTTTAGTGAACCTTAACTGAGCACAGACGAGATTAGGCTTCTTCCCTGAATAGTCCAGCCTTCTCCCTCCTCATCACCCACAGTCATCCAGTTGGGGATTGAAAAATTTCCTAATTGCCTTATTGGTTTTTTGTTTCACCTTCAGCCTAACTTCAGCCTAAGCATTGGTATCTTGTCTTAAATTTTTATTTTGCACTTTTGACAGTGCCCCAGAATAATATAATGCATGGAGTAAAATAAAAAACAAATACTTGGTAATCATAATGACATATATATATATAT
>NW_017731429.1:4302635-4310955 GCF_001890085.2 Hipposideros armiger | reverse complement strand
TTCTACCAGGTCTGACTGATATTTCATTGTGGTTTTGATTTGCTGTACCATCATCATCACCATCATCATCATCACCACTGGAAATACACGAGGCTCAGAGAGGTAACTTGCTTTGCTTGTGGAGATTACTGTCTACTGGACTACAGGCAAATAAATATTCAGGCTACATATGCAATGGAAACTCAGAGCGACTTCTGGCCCTGGCCTCTCCTATCTATACGAGCTTAGGAAAATCATTTTCCCTCCCTACACATCACATCAGCTTTGCCCTCTTGGATGATGACTCATTTTCATAAACTGACAGTTTGTTCTTTGCCACTATCTGATGTCAACTCCAGACCTAGAGCACAAGAGGTCACTTAACAGCATTCATGTCTCAGGCGTAACCGAGGGCAAACCCATAAGTAAGGTACAATAATAAATAATACTCTTTGTAAAGTTGTGCCTGGTTGAATCATTCTAACTCCATGCTTGAATAGAAGCAGGGGTTACTTAGAAATAGAAGCAAATCTATTACAGCTGAGACTGCTGGGCCCTCAGTCAATAGCCCCATTTCAGCAGGATGAATCATAGGGATTTGGACTCTCACCGTGAGTGCAGTCATGTGGCAGATGAGTGGAGAGGTGGTTTCTGTCCTGGGCACTTTTGTCTAGCTCACACTGCACCTTCCATCTATACGTTTCCTTTGAGGTGCATTTCATATGTTATATGTTAGTGGACTGTGTTTTCTAAGACAAGCAGAGCCCATCAGAGGAGTGTATCATAGTCCTAGAGAGCATGTGAGTGGCCCAAGGATTTCTCAATGGTTCGTTTCTTTGGGGAGACAAAAACCAAACATTATTTGCTAAACTTCAAAAAGCAGCTGATAAAAGTGCAGGTTTTCACTTGGCTAGGATTTGAATCACTTGAAGAATTTTGAGTGCAGAGATAAAAACCATGAAAACACATACACAGGCCTCAAGGGAATAGAAACACCTTCAAAACCCCCACCACTTTTTTAATAGTTATAATCTGTCTCTCTCTCTCTCTCTCTCTCTCTNNNCACACACACACACACACACACACACACACACACACACACACACACACACACACCCCTTTCCTACTTAGCTCATGTCACAGCCCAGCAAGTTCATTATTATTTCTGTGCTAGACACCAGGAATCACTGGATGAATCTGTCACTGTAACTGTTAGTCACTTTAAAGCCAAAGAGGATGCTTCTTGTGTCTGAGGAGGAGGAATCTTCCCCCTGACCTCCAGCATCCACCAGAAACTTTGCAGTCCTCCTTGATCCCTTACTCGTGCATTTCTGTCACTTTTTCTCCATCCTTCTGCTATTGTCCTGGTTTAAGGGGAAGAATTTCTGCATTTTGTTTTGATGTAGGATTTTTGTAACAATTGCCTTCCACTTGTGAGAAAATGTATTGCACCACTTAGCACAGTACCTAGGGAATAGCATCTAATGAACAACATTATTGCTCTTTACCCATTCTCTACCCTCATTTAGGGCCTGAAGAGTGCATATCCTAGTAGAAGATACATTTGATAGCAATATCCATTATTTGAAGATTGCAAAGGAATGGGGTTCTAAGACCTCCATCATAGGCTATTATAGTGCTAAATGTAATCAGGCATGTCAGGCTTCCCCATGGTAAGTGCTCAGTAAATGACTATTTTCACTCCATAAACATTCATTGTTTTTTCCCCCTTCAAATATTATACTCAGGGCTCCAATGACAAAGTGTCACTTAGAAATTGAAAATTAGAACATTCAAATTAGATAAAGTCACCCTCTCTGAGAAGAGAACTTGCCAAAGGTCACTTTCTCAGGCTGGCTCTTGCCGAATGGTAGGTACATGGGACATGAAGGTACGTAGGGTGTGTGTCAACCCTCATATGTGTCCCCTCCGCTATAATCAATATTGGGAACACAAAGCGAGGAATTCACAGTTTAAGCAAATCATGACCACACTGTACTATCTGTTGCGATGGGAGGATGTACAACACTCTGTGAAGGCACTGAGGAGGGAGCAAGGGCCGCTGGAGAAGGCTCAGAGACACCTGAAAATGAAGGAATGAGTAGGAACTTTTCTGGTGGAGAAATAGCCGAGCTTGGTTCAGGTAGAGGGAAGCCTTGCCCAACAGGGTGCACAAAGCCTCCTCTGCTCCTCTCCACCCTCACCAGGCCTGTGGATGGATTGTAGGATTGACGATGGGCTCAGAAGAATGGCTGGAAAGACACTCAAGAGGCAGCTCTGGCTTGCACTGTGAAGAACCCCTCAGTTACATGTGGTACTACTGAACATTCTGTTCAAGAGACTATCAAGCAATAAGCGAGCAGCACAGATTTTTCTACAGAAATTCCATGTAGAGTTCAGAAACCATTCTTTATCATTTAATCAGCAACTTCAAGTGTTTGGGTTATAAATCCTGAAGAAGGAGAATTTTGCACTTGACAGAGAGGATGCAAATTCTACCCATCAAAGTCTTACGCAGCACTTTCACCATGGGGAAGAGCCTACTTACTATTAAATGAAAAAAAAAAAAAAGCTTGTTTCTCAGGTCTCTCAGCCCGCAGTGGATTAAAAATGGCAAATTCAATTTGGGTGGGGGCTGGATAGAGATGTTGGGCTGCTCCAGGCAGTTATCTGCAGATAGCGCCGTAAGACTACAGCTGAGCCTTGCACAGTGAGACAGGCTAGGAAAATCATCAAGTTTGGAGGGGAGAGGGTGTCTGTGGTATAACTGTGGTCCGTAATTATTCGTTCAACAGTTCCTAAGGGCTCTGTGCTAGGGGCTGGGTAAACAAACCGTGGGGAGTGGGAGTCAGCCTGGGGTCTCCACAGTAGCTTGCAGTGGGTGTACTGTAGAGAAAAGTGGTGAGAAAATTGAGTCTTTACTTAACACCCAGCAGGTACAACTCAGAGAAACTCCCCACACAGCAGCCACTACCATGTTTACTTTGTGGGTAAAGATTTAGTATCACTAAAGCATCACCAATCACATTAACTTTGTGATGTTGAATTTTGTGGCTATAATATATAAATACATATAGCCTTTAATTTATAAAATTATTTTAACTTTACAGATGAGAAGAGCTATAAGCATAAGGTATTTCACCTAATTTTATGTTTACATATAAAAAGTTTAGTCCATACTCGGGGAAAACAGAAGGATTATTTTCTTGAAAACAGACCCCTATATAGTCCTTACCTCATAGTATTATTGTGAGGATTTAATGAGAAAAATCCTTATAATCTATTTAGTAAAATGCCTGGCTTATAAATAGCCTTCACTAAATGTTAGTTACATTGTTATCACATTTTAGAAATATTGATACAGGGGTAAACAGAGAAGTTCAGCCAGCTTTTGGGGATCAGTTGGAGGAAAAGAGCTCCTCATTGTTAACAAAGAACCAATGAGTAGCAGTCATAAATGTTTTTCTTTTAAACTGTAATTTGGGCTGTGCTCCTAGCACTCCACCTCTACGAGGGCCTGCAGGCCTGGGAGGTGTTCATGACGCTGAAGGAGTGGCGAGCTCTCACATTCACATTGAACACAAGCTCAAAACTAATTAAAATGCTGATTCTTCATGATAAGTGAGCACAAGCCAATTACAGAGAGAGACGGTGGCTTCTTGGGACCTTCCAGGAAAAACAATCATTTGGACCAAGAATGTTCAAATACCAGTTTCAACAAGTGGTACTGTAATCTTTACAAATATTCATGAAGCTGTCAAAACATGAAAGGCAAGCAGCGTGTATCTGTGAGCTTCCTGTTTCTTTGCAAGTGAGATAGGCTCTAACTTATACTGATAAGGGCTTAGAATAAATTTGAGACAGCCACTGGGAAAGGTCACTTTATATAGTTGTGTCACCCAAATTTCCCAAAGCTCTGTAAATACATGGAAACTGCATTAGAAGTTATCACTACTAAAAAAGAAAGGATGTTTCCCGTACCTTCCCCATTATTACCTATGCATACTAGGTAATGTTACCTTTCCCCCTAAATGGGCCTCAAGTGCACAGAATGTGATAAATCATAATCCTTAGTCATGCTTTTCATCGTTGCATACTTTCGTGTTAGACTGTCGGTTCATGGTTCTTATTTTTACGTTAAGATTGATAGATAATGAGTGGGCTACACGTGGATATTTTTCTTGATAAGTAATTTTGATTTGACTTAATAGACTTCATACCATGTCTCTTTAGGTTAGTTTATCTCACCTTTTAATGAAGGTAGTTCACTGCATCCCCCTCACTAGGAGTGATTGGCCTGTCTCAGATGACATGGCCAATGATGTATTAATAGCTAGGGTTGCAGTACTAGGTCTCTTCGTTGCCTGAGAGGAACAAACTACGCAGCGCGAGTGCCAGCTTACAAGGAAATCCAAATCTTTCCCACGCCATTCGGTGTTTGCTGAGAGCATGGGCAAAAGGCTCACTCATCTTTGTTTCCTCTAGCCTTAGCGCAGTGCTGGGCATGAAAGACACCTTGTAAACCTTTGCTAAGTAAATGAAACAATATTCATGTATCTCCAAAGGATTGCACTTGGCCATGTGACTGTGCACAGTTCACGTATTTCCCCTGACCCTGCCTCTTCATCTATGAGAGAGATAATGTACCAAAGTGCTCTGCGAATATAAGGACTTACTACTACTAGTCTCCACAAAGAATGTCTTCATCCCAGCGGACTGGAATCCATCATAACCACCTTTTTTGCTTTTAACCTGGCAATCAGTCTAAAATTGGCTTCATTTTTTTTTTAAGTTTATTTTAGCAACAATTTGATTGATTCTGCTCTGGGATGATTTTCAGTTCATTTCAGTGGTTATTTCGGTACCATGCATAAATTGGTGTCAATTTCTAATGGCACACAGCAATTCCCTAATGCTGGAGGGAATTTGGCAGGTAAGGCAAATATATTGAGGTAAGGCGTTGGGGAGATACCTGCTTGAGGATAGGACTCACAGCATATACATGACTTGAATTTCTGGTCTCGGCTCTGCCAAATTCATTGTCTCCCTGTCATCTTCGCGGGCACAATTACTTTCCACGATTTGCCGTTGACCCCTTTACCTACCAGTTAGTAACCCAGTCATCATCCTCCACATGTTCACGGGTGACATTTTTAACATTCTCTGCGAAATGCCATTGCCATCTGCAGCCACCCTTACCACTGTGGTGAGGCTTCTGTGGCCTTAGTCCTTCCTGTACCCTCCTGCCCCAGCCCCGGCCCCACCCCCTGTGACTCTACTTAGCCTCTCCCAGGTACTCACCATCCATCCCCCAGCAACAAGAGTCAATCTCATCATCATAAACATCACTGCTCTGTTTAAACAACCTTTAAGGGTCCCCCAAGGCCTAAAGAATAGCCTCCTCAAACTTCTTAAAGGAATACTTAACACCCTCTATTATTGGGCCTCAACCTACATCTCCAGCCTTACTTCCCCTACTGCCCCTTTGCGTGTGTACTAAGTTCCAGTCAAATGTAATACTTGTTGGTCACCAGACACCCCATACTCCTTTACTTTTGCTTCTACAGTTTTCTAAGTATGAACTACACTTATTCTATAGCTGTGGAAATGTTATGCAATGCTCACAGACTTAGCCCAAATGCCACCTTTTCTTGGAACCATTTCTTAATTGCTCTTACTCAGAGTAGGCCCCCTCTCACCCTGCGAATCTCCACTGAAATCTCACTAAACTTTTTTGCCTTATATATACTATCGTGGTGTGTGTGTAAGTGTGTGTGTGTGTGTGTGTGTGTACACTAGAATGTAAGCTCTGGCATGGCAGAGGTGGGCCTTAATCATCTCTCTTTCCCTTCAGTGCCCAGGGCAGTATCTTGTACATAGAAGAAACTCAAAACCTATTTGTTTAAATGAAAGGAAATAACACTCAGATCAAGAAAACCTTCCTCTAAAGGCAATAATAAATTGTTCGGTTCTCCATTCATAAGCTACAGCAAAAAACATGCAGACTGCACCTTCTAATTCACATATCTTTCCTCTAAATACACCACCTTCTTTATTCTTATATTATTGAATTCAATATTTATTGATTGAATGCTATGAACTATTCCAGGCCCTAAGTAAGTCACATTCCCTGCCCACAAGGAACTTGCAATCTCATCTCTAGGTTTTATTACTACAGTTGAAAAATTAGAGTCTTAGAAAGAGAAGGTACTGGCTCTGGTTCACATAGTTAGAAAAGCTAAGAATAGAATCCAGGAAGCTAGCTTCAGAGCCTATTTTTTAATAGAAAGAGAAAGTAATTAAGTATTTTAATGAATATTAGGAACACACTAGAAGTGATTGTTGACTTTTCGTACATTACATGATCTGTCTGTCATTAAAAAAAGACTTTCTACCCGCATATAAACACAGCGTACAGTTGTTAAGAGGCAAGATATACTATTTTTGCTTGCTAAGAGCATGCCTATAATTACTGTTTTGAGGAAGTCAGATGACTGGACGGTTGCTTATGCATGTTTATCTTTCAATATTGATGTTTTAACTTTTAGCTAACTAAAGACTTCTGCAAAGTGAAACATGCAAACTCTAGGGTCTGACTGTGAGCCTTTTACCTTCAAGAGTCAGGTTAAAGGAAGCCCTATAGTGAATCAGAATTTATTCATGAATAACTCGCAAAATATAAA
The DNA here is from genome assembly GCF_001890085.2 of Hipposideros armiger. Taxonomy (NCBI): domain Eukaryota; kingdom Metazoa; phylum Chordata; class Mammalia; order Chiroptera; family Hipposideridae; genus Hipposideros; species Hipposideros armiger. The sequence continues at coordinate 4,304,293 of NW_017731429.1, read as the reverse complement.
GTGGATTTGAGCCAAATTTTCTGAATAATATTTAACATCCTAAGTTAATAGCAGGAAGATAATTTAACAAAAGCTCAGTGTTCTCATCTGATGAAAATATACTCATTATTTCTATAACCACAAATTATACATCTCCTATTTATATTACTTTAGCCTCAGAATCACTAATTGAATAGATAGAATTAGGTATGCTAATGACATTTAGAATTAGTTCATACATAAAAATGTCTTAAAGAATTAATTATACATCACACAACATTATGTCATCATTGCAGGGCCCACCTCTGCCACTTTACTAGCTCTATGAGTTTGGAGAAGTTATTTATCTTTCCTAAGCTTCTGTTCTCTCATCTGTAAAATGGTCATATTAGGAATACTTACCTTACAGGGCTATTGTAAGAAACAAATGAGAAATGCCTATAAAAATAATCTGTAGGAAACAAGGTAATCTACAGAGGTGTGGAGTAATGGCCATACCGAATGGCAGAGAACTCAGAAACAATCCCAATTTCTAGCCAAAGGCAGGGGAAAGTGTTGGGGACTGAGATCAGTCCTGCTGAAACCTTTACTTTCTTGCCCAACCACAAAGTCGGCAAGTGTGGTCAAAAGCACCCCTTGTGCAGGTGGGTGTAGGGCAAAGTTGCAGTGCCTCTCCCCGCCTCTCCCTCTGTGTGAAGGGAGCTCTGGAGCCTACAGGAAGGAGTGCTTTTAGGAGGCTGCTCCTTCTAGCCTTTTAAAAGGAGAGAATTTGAGATGTGTGTGCATGTGGGAAGGGGTGGGGAAAAAGGTTGATACTTCTAGGTACTTTACATATATTACCACATTTAATATGCTTTCCATTTTTACATATGGGGTAATTGAGGCTTAGATATGTTATTATAACTCTGATAGAAGTTACCTTTCTACTGTGCCTGTGCTTCTCCAATGTAGCAAGCCTACGGAAATCTGTGGGGGGCCCGCTAAAATGCAGCTTTCCTATCCCCGCCCCCAGGGATTCCGATTCCACAGGAATAGGGTTGAGATGGGCATCTCCATTTTATTTTATTTTACTGTATTTATTATTAAAGGTTTAATTGGGGAACTGGGGGAGGAGTACAATGCTGGGGAATCAGGGAAGGGGAACAGACAAGTTGCTGTCTTTTTGTTTTTCAGTCTAGTTGTGGAAGACGTCGCTTCACTGGCCCACATTGGTATTATCATTGCGCTCTTGTCAGGTGAGGAAGATCGGTCGCCGGCCTCTGGATGGCCGCTCTCGGCTGCTCTTGGCAGCTCACGAAAGCTCATGCCAGCTGCCGGCCAGCCCCACTGCAGCCTACGCCATCGCCAGCGACTCACGGCAGCCCAGCTCCAGGTCGAACTGTTGTTCAGCATCTTAGCTGTAGAGGGCAGTGTCACTGGCCCTCATGTGGGGTCCAAACTGGGGCCCTGCTGCTCAGAGCTCACGCTTCCAAGCCAACTCTTAACCAACGCGCCACTCGGCCAGCCCTGGACATCTCCATTTTAAACAAGAGCCTCAGCTGATGTTCATGTAGGTCAGCGGTTCTCAACCTGTGGGTCGCGACCCCTTTGGGGGTCAAACGACCCTTTTCACAGGGGTCGCCTAAGACCATCGGAAAACAAAAAGATACTTACATTACGATTCATAACAGTAGCAAAAT
>NW_017731429.1:4246807-4302585 GCF_001890085.2 Hipposideros armiger | reverse complement strand
GAGCTGTTGTTCACCATTTTAGCTGTAGAGGGCGCAGCGTCACTGGCCCTCATGTGGGATCCCAACTGGGGCCCTGCTGCTCAGAGCAGGCATCCCAAGCCAACTCTTAACCAACGCGTGACTCAGCCAGCCCTGGACATCTCCATTTTAAACAAGAGCCTTAGCTGATGTTCATGTAGGTCAGCGGTTCTCAACCTGTGGGGCGCGACCCCTTTGGGGGTCAAACGACCCTTTCACAGGGGTTGCCTAAGACCATCGGAAAACAAAAAGATACTTACATTATGATTCATAACAGTAGCAAAATGACAGTTATAGAGTAGCAATGAAAATAATATTATGGTTGGGGGTCACCACAACATGAAGTACTGTGTTAAGGGGTCGCGGCATTAGGAAGGTTGAGAACTACTGATGTAGGTGCTCCAGGCTACACATTCTTTTTTTCCTGGTAAATATTTTCCTGGTCTCTCTTTCCTCTCTATAGCTACTCTGTGGTCCTAGGTCTGGCCTTCTCTAGGTCGTACCCACATTATAGACATGGACTCCTGCTTTCTAGGGTTGCTTCTTTTTGGAAATTTAACCCACACTGCAGCTCAGCAATCTGCTAAAATTCTAACCTCTCCTAAAATCCTGCAAAGGCTCTCCACTGCCTGCATGGTCTGGCTCCCGACTGCCCCCCTGTCTTCTCTGCTGACACGTGCCGCTCTGTACTTGTGCTTTTGTACTTAATCAGCATTACGCTTCTTTGGCTTTCCCGTGCACACTGGGCTCATGCTATTTCCTGGCTTTACCTGTTGTCCCCCCACAACTTCTTTCTATCCTCTCATACCTGGTTAGATCTTATGTATTCTTCAAGCCTCACTTTGGACGCTATCCATTCTAGGAACTTTCCTATGAACTCCAAAAGAGGCTGAAGTACTCCAGGTCTAAGTTCCATAGTACCTTAGGCTCACTTCTCACTCAGTGCTTACCCGGTTCTGTCTGTTATTTGCTAATGTGTTTATCCCTACAGAATATTTTATGAACCCTAAAGGCTGGAACCATATCTTTTATATGGTGTTCTTCTATTGCTTCAATCAGTACCTGGCACATAGTATGGCCTCAACGAATATCTGTTAAGTGCAAGCCTGAACAACTGAAAGCAGGAGGCAGGCACAATGAGCAAGTGAATTTATTGTGTTTCATTTTACCATACTCCTTCCAACATTAATTAAATGAAAGAGTTAGCTTAAATAACATTGGATTTCAAAGGCATGTTTTTCAATTACACAACTTTTATATATTTTTTTCTCTTAACGATGAGGTATACAAAGTTTCAGATTACTTGGTAGTTTCAACAGTATTTTTTGGACCTAGGAGAGAGGTGACTACCAAAAAATGAATATGCATTGGAATACATAAGGAACATGATTTATTCCTCATTCCACTCCACAGACTAGCAGGGTCCTCAGTAATTTGACAAATAAACACCCTCCAAGGAATAAGAGAAATAATGTATATGTATTCATTCAAAAATATTCATTGAGTTCAGCTGGCTTTCAGGGTTCAGATGGGGACCCTTCTTCCATGTATCAGAGAGGGAACTCAATTACAGGCCCCTGTGAGCACCATCTGACTTTATCAGAGAACTCCCTGTGTGCTACTCACATGGTTCTCAGTAGACATGGGAGCTCAAAATTTGGACAACTATGATTATCACATTCAAAAAAACATATAATGAGTTAACAGCTGTCCCCAGGCTGGGTTAATGAAACTTCAGAATTTCCTGGACAAGCCTATCTTAGTTCTTTATGTAAATATGTTTAGCCTGGTTAAAATCACATTGTATGCAGTATGGGGAAAGAATCAAAGAAAAAGGCTAGAGCCAGTTAGGACACTGTTAGAGGGCCTGGAAAAGGGAAGTGATAATAAAACTGAGGCGGAGCCTTTCTGAGTTAATGAACTTTGAGGGGAAAGGTTGCCGTCCTGGTACCTGTGGAATGGGACTGTGAGGCTTTCCTTCCGCCCCGCCTCCATAAGTCCCTAGGTCACCTCTGCACATTTGAGCTGTTCATTGGGAAAGGGCCCTCCAAAGACTAGCTCTACTAAGGAGCTTTCTTTTGAGGGAAGGAAAGACTTTCCCTTGAAATTCAAAATGTCACTTTGGAGCTGTTACAGATACAATTCCTACAACTCATCCCGGTGAAGCAAACATAATTCTTACCTTGCTAACAAAACACTAACTGTCAAATCGCTTTTTGATAAATGACACAATGGCAGGCTCTGCTACCAACTCTCTGTGTATCCCAGGGAAATGATGCTCAGGTTCTTCATTTGTAAATGACATAGTAGAAATCAAGGGTCACATGGGAATTTCCAACAATCTATGAAGTAGAACTCAGATTTCTCATGCCAGCTCCAATATGATTCAGGAAGACTGCCATGACCTAGCACCATAGCTTCATTTCTGCCCCATGCCCTCTCTCGCAGTCAACATCCCCTCTTCAAGGGAACTTGGGCTTTGGAAAAGGCAACAGAATATTATTAGGAACCATTAGGTCAAATGTTCAAGAATGTCAGTCCTCTCCGATCTCTTTAGCAACAGTTTCCCTTTGCCTTTCCTTTCACCACTGTTTATAGTTCATATTTTCAGCATCTCACACCTAAAATACTACAATAGCTTTCTCAAACATCTCCCACTGTTAATCTCTCTCTCCTCCCATCTGTCCTTACCACAGTTGCCAGATTGATCTCCTGGAAACCTACTTTTGATCATTCAGTTTTCTTTCTTCTAAGAAGTGTGAATTGAGCAGCCAGTATGTGTCTGGTAGACACCATGCTAGGTGCTAGGGGCAAAAAGACGAGTGAGTTTGGACCTTTGTCTGGGACTGATATTTGGGCAATCACTCAGGTACATTCAGGGTGCAAGCCCAGAGGAAATCAGTAGGTACAGTTTGGTCTCAACCCTTCAAATTCTTTGCTGTCTACACTATAAAGTACAAGTTTCCAGGAAAATGTAAGACTCCAGAGCTGACTGGAGTCTAACTTTCCAGTTCTGAGTCCTTTTTTCCTCCTTCATAACCTGTTGCTTGCAATGAAAATAAACTAGGTTTTACCTCCTATGTATCCTGTATTCTATTCCTACCTCCTCACTTGCCCCTTGCAAATTTTACTAATCTTTCAAGGCCCCCTCATTCAAAATCCTTCAGCTTCCATGCCAGAATCTCCTTGTCCTCTGAACTTCAGAGCAAGTTTCTGCTCCCTCTCGTTTGGTGTTAATCACTTCCTATCTGTGGGGACTCATCGTTTCTCTTGGAATCCCTGCTCCCTCAGGGCAGTAACCATGACTTGCTCGTCTTGGTCCACACATTGCCTAGCAAGCTGCCTTGTATTGACATCTAATAAAGGTTTATCAAATAATGGAATGGACACATTTGCTAAGACTTGTCCCCTCATTTATCCTGGCAGACCACACTAGAGAAAGTGGGCAGCCCCGAGCTCACTTCAGAAATGTTCTCATCCAGAAATATACATCATCGAGGAAACCAGCTTCCTCCTTTCAGGATTTAAGTTTACACTCAAGTTAGTTCTTGACAAAACTAAACCCAATTCAATTTACTCCTTCATTTTTCTTGAAAAGCACGAGTGTGACATGGTTTTAATACAGAAGAGAACATGCTGTAGTAAACAGATTATGGGTTTTGGAATCAGTCAGACATGGGTTCAGATTTCCTCCTCTCTCTAAGCCTCAGTTTTTTTTTAATCTATACAGAGGGAAGAAACAATTTTCCTTCAAATTTTGTTGTGGTGATGAACAGATGTACCTAAGCTGTCTGTGTTTTTACAATGAACACTTCAATGACTTTGAATAACATCTATCACCTTTGTTTTGTACCAGCCTATGAATAAATAGGTTAGCTATTTATTTATAGCCTACCTTATTTTAGAATTTACTATGTAAAAGATACTTATATTTTGCACATTGCAGACGTTTAGTAAGGATATTGAAGCTCTCGCAAACTCTCTCTAACATATATTTCTCTTCCTTAAATTATAAGGATTTTTAAATAAAAAATGAAACAAAATTTAGCATAGATCACTAAATGCTCATTGATTTTTCAATGGAGAACAGCTTGATTCTGAAGATCATACAATCCCCTAAACATATCAATAAGTAACAGAATGCCTGATTAGGAAATTGATGAAAAAAAGTCAGAGGCATAAAGAAGGAAATTAAGGAAAAGTCAGAGGCATAAAGAAGGTGATTAACTTTTCGCCAGAGGCTAATTTGAATGGAGACTCGTTAGGAACTTAGCTGACATTCTCAGGAAAACTTGGCTACAGTGATATCTGGGGAATTGAGATGTTTCTTAAGGACAGACATCCCAACAGATGACCAGTTTGACCTTAGGGGTCTGGGGAGGCTGGAATTATTTGGGTTACTGATACAATTGTCCACTTGTGTTTGCATGAGGCCACATGAAGACTTTGTGAAGCCACATGGAGTAGAGAGAAAGTCTGGGTATTTCATTTGTCGCCAACGGGCACTTTCACATAGAGAGCCTAAGATTTCCTCATGAGTACTCTCAAAATTCAGTAAGCTTCAAAGCTCATAGGCAGACTTTTCATACAAGCTTCCTGACCATCCAGACCATCCTTGTCAGCCCCACTTGTTCCAACTCTCACTGCACTACCCACTCCATCCATCTGATGTCCCCGATCTGCTTGGCCTCACTCCAACATGCCTACAGTTTCCACCTTCATGTTCATGCTGTTTTCTATGAATGGCAAACTCCTTCAAATAACACCTTCCCTTGGAAGCCATCTCTTACCCAAGGCATAATTAGTATCTCGCTCCTTCTTCTGACCTCCAACAGAATAAGGTGCAATGTGAAGAAATGGAAAGGACAGATGTTCTACTGTCAAAATGATCTGAATTCAAATCTGACTCTTACACCTACTAGCAGTGTGATCTTAGGTAAATTAGCTAATCTTCCTGAGGCTCTGTCTCCTAATATTTAAAATGAAGATTGTTAATTCTCTAAATTTATGGGGATCATCAGTGATATTGTATTGCCATCATTTACCTGTCCATGTTTCTCTTTGTGAGCTCCTTGAGATGAGAGACTTTGCCTTTTTATTTATTTTGCTGTCCCACAACGCACTTAGCATAGTACCTGGTGTTTTGCAGCATTTAATGTTTTCTTCTATTTAATTAACGCATAGTTCAGGAAAAGTAATTCAAGCACTGATAGGCCAATTAAAGTCTAAGTTCTTCTGTGAAGTGCCCTCTGGTCATCCCATGCCCACTAATTGGAATTCTCAAAGTTCTTTTCATCACCTGCTTCACACACACTAATTGATTCTAAGCAACTCCAGAGCAGTAACCATGGCTTTGACTCTGAACTCAGCAAAATTTCACAATGCTCTGTAAATACCAGTGAGTGATAAGGTTATTTGAAATGCATGATTCTCTTTCTCATTCCAAAGAACTTTTCTCCTCATTTTATGCTGAGTTTACTCCAAGGTGTCAGAGACTGAAGCGCCTGTAACAACCAATGTCTTATTTCTGCAGTCCTTGCCCTTGGCTCAAAGTGAGGGCCTCCCTTGACACGACTTTCTCAACTCTACATAGTTTGTCTCTCCTTTCTTTAGTGCAATTTCTATTAACTGCCCTTTGCTTTCTACTTCTGGACAAGTTCCTTCTCACTGATGTATTGTTCTCATGGGGATTTGGAAAACTTTGGTTCATTATTTCTTAATTCCTAGGCACATGGTGAATTACCACTGGAAGGCACCTTAAAAATTATTGAATCCAGAGACCTCAACTAGAAAACAATTCCCAATGTTGTGGTAGGTGTGACTAATTGATCATAGCACCTTTTTTTCCCCCCCCCTGGTGAGGTCATACATGGCCTCAGAATCATTTTCAACACAATATTCCAAGTAGAAACTATCATCAATCCTTTAGTCTATGTAGGAGATAACGAAACTTGTCGGACATCCCTAGTGTAGTTCAAAGTTACTACTTTGCTAATGAGGCCCAAAGAGCAGTGCTGACTTAGTCTTGAACCGAAACCAGAACCTGGGTTACTTAATCCTCTTGACTTTCATTTCAGTCCAGGGTTTCCCTTCCCACATGATCACTGCTTCCCTTTCAATAGTCATTCGGGTCCTAGAATTTATATTCTATGCATTGGCGCATACCTAATCATATTTAACAATATGATTAAAATTATAATACACAAGTTTTGGCTTTATCAAAAATACCTGGGCTTTCATCGATGTTATAAGCTTGTGAGGAGAAGGGCCTATGTTATATTTGTATCTTTCACAAATTCTAGCTTTGTGTTTGGTACATGGTAGGTGTTCAACAAAAATTCTCTGATATATATCCAACTATATATATGAAACAAACAGATTGATTCTTAAATTTTCACTAAGAATCATTAAAAAATCCTACCCCCTTATAGATAAGCAGTATTTGATTAAAAGGACATCATGTATGATGACACATACCCTCACTTTTTTTTAGAGTGACACCATATGTTTAAATAAATTCCAATTTCATCTGCATGTTTTAGGGGAAACTAGATTATTATGTCAAGGAATAGGCTGCCTAATGATACTTCTGCTTAAAAATACAAAGGACAATGCTGTGGTTTGGGGCTCAAAATTCCTAAGAAATGATAGCTTTTCCTCTTGTTTTTCACAGTGACATCTTGACCATAACTTGTGGTTCTGTTTGATGCTCACAAGTCAGAATTGTTAGGACAGAAAAATAAAGGGAAGGAGAGGAACAGAAAGAGAATAGGAAGAGAGAAGGGAGGAAAGGTATTTTTACAGTAGAGCAGTAAGATACTAGTATTATCACTTAAAAGTAGATTTAAAAAGCTGTACAATCCACAGCTAACATCATACTTAATGGTGAAAGATTGAATGCTTTTCCCTTAAGGTCATGAACAAGACAAAGATGGCTGCTTTTGCCACAACATCGTACTGGAGGTTCTAGCCTGGGCAGTTAGGCATGACAAAGAGATAAAAATTATCCAGATTGTACAAAAAGAAGTTAAAACTCTCTTTTAATGTATGACATTATCTTTTATATTAAAAACCTTGAGAGATCTACCAACCCCCCCCCAAGAAAAACATTATTAGAACTAATAAATGGGTATATAAAGTTAGTGACAAGACTGAAATACAAAAATAATTATATTTCTATACACTGCAATGAACAATCCCAAAATTAAATTAAGAAGACAACTCACATGCAGAAGAAGAAATTGGAACCTGCCTCATATTATATATAAAAACTAACTCAAAATGGGCCAAACACCTAAACGTAAGAGCTAAAATTATAAAACTCTTAGAAGAAAACTTGGATATAAATCTTTATGACTTTGGATTAGGCAATGGTTTCTTAGATATGACACTCAAAACACAAGTAACAAAAGAAAAAATACATAAGTGAAGCTTGCAAAATTAAAAATGTGTATCAAAGGACACTATCAAGCAAGTAAAAAGACAATGCACAAAATGGGAAAAAATATTTGGAAAGCACATATTTGATAAGAAATTAATATCCAGAATATATAAAGAACGTCTACAACTCAACAACAAAAGATTCCAATTTAAAAATGGGCAAAAGTTCTGAATTGACATTTCTCCAAAAAAGATATACAAATGGCCAATAAACGCATGAAAAGATGGTCAATACCAATAGCCATTAGAGAAATGAAGATCAAAATCACCATGAGATACCACTTCAGACAGAACAGTATGGCTATAAGCAGCAAGACATAGAATAACAAGTGTTGGTGAAGAGGTGGAGAAATTGGAACTTTCATACATGGATGATGGGAATGTAAAATGGCACAACCACCTTGGCAAACAGTCTGGCAGTTCCTCAAATGTTAAACATAGATTTATTATATGATCCAGCAATTCCACTCCTAGGCATGTCCCAATGGAAATAAGAATATACGTCCACACAGAAATCTGTACACAAATGTTCATAGCACCATTATCCATGATAGCCAAAAAGCAGAAACAATCCAAATGTCCATCAACTGATGAATAGATGAATTAAATGAAGTATATTCATTAATGGAGTATTATTTGGCATTGGAGAGAAATAAAGTACTTACACATGCCAACAACATAGATGCACTTTGAGAACATTATGCACAGTGAAAGAAGCCATTACAAAAGACCACAGAGTGTATAATTCCATCTATATGAAATATCCAGAAAAGGCAAATCCATAGAGACAAATTAGATTAGTAGCAGTCTAGGGCAGGGTGGGATGGGAGTGGGGGTGGGGTTGGGAGAAATAGGAAGTGACTGCTAGATGATTTCTTAATGGGGTGAAGGAACATTTTTAAATTGATTGTGATGGTTGCATAAATCAATATATTAAAAACCTTTGTATTGCATACTAAAATTGGTGAACTGTATGGTATGTGAATTATATCTCATTATACCTGTTATTTTAAAAAGATACATGTGCATATGAGTAAATATTTTAATTTTAATGATTAAATTTCATTTGTTAATTCTCTTCTATGTCTGTCACAACAATCCATGTATTCACTTAGATGATCCATATGTATATTTCCATGACTACTGTCTTAGCTTTATAATGTGTTACAGATTAGACATATTTTATGATGAGTAGGTATCTTTTATGAAATCCACCCCTCTAGAACATTTAATAGGTATCTTTTATGAAATCCATCCCTCTAGAACATTTAATAGGTATCTTTTATGAAATCCATCCCTCTAGAACATTTAACTTAAAAGAAAAAAGATTTAAAAAATGAAAACACCTAAATTATATTTTTTCGTCTTCATACGAGTCATTATATCATTTTCATTAACACATGATTTCTGTTGACCACTAGGAGCTTTACCCCCAAGATCTAATATATTTACCATAAATCCACTTCAGTGGAAATCACATCATTACTTTTAGCAATACATTTATAACAGTGCTCTACTGTCTGGTAGCTTCAAAATTTGTTTGCCACTGAAAGCCTAAATGTTAATTATTGTTAAATCCACGGCAACTGAGAGAACTTGATGTTTTGATTATTTTGTACCTACCCCTTTTGAATCAATCACTCCAGGTTTTGCATTAAACTTCACTGTCTTCAATCGGGCACGTTCCTTTCTCTCCACCCTAAAGAAAATTGAAAATAAAGACTCTTTCACATGGCCAGTCATTTATGACTAAGTTCTTCATTAAATGAAGAACACCTTTTTTTTAAATCATACAGCTCAAACAAAATGTGTTCTAAAATATTTCTGTTCCTTTGTTCAGTATAAATAGTCTTGGTATAATGTCTTTAAGCTGTTAACACATCCCTTGATATTTCTGTGTTATATGTACTGAGAGTCACAGTATTTGGAACAAAGAGGGAGAAACACCAATATTTGTTATTTAAATTCTTGAATCAATCAAGCAAAATCTATTTCAAGAAATCACAGCCCATAGAAATGAACACTTAAAGTGGAGATGAAGTAAACTTTCCTCCTCTCCTCTCCTCTCTTCTCCCCTTTTCTTTTTCTTTTTGTTTTTTTTTAACTTCCCTCCCCTCTAAGAACACTAAGGGATTTACTACTCTCACCTCAAAACCAAACATGTTATAGATAATCTTGAATTTTTTTCTTTCCCCCAATGTCCTTCCCTGTCATTCTGTGGATTTCATCAAACACTTATTGAGTGCCTACCATGCATCAAGCAAGGAGCTGGGGGACAAAGAAAACCCATTTAAATGCATGACTGCAATGAACATAAACACAGACTGATAATGCTGCACAATAAAAAGTTTGATAGCAATGTGGGAGCATCTATTATATCCCACTGAAATGGAAAGTAGGGTGGAAAGCACTGGGGTGGGCTTCTTGGACGAGGTGTCTATTTTTGTAAGACTTGAAGGATTAGAAAGAGCTTGTCAGCAGAGGAAAAACTGATGGATGCTAGCTGGGAGGGAGTGGGGATGAAGGAGAAGGGGAAGGGATGAGACAACATAAATAGGTAACTACAATATGGCCTCAGGGATAGAAAAGACAGTCTGGGGAATATAATTAATAATGTAAATATTTTCTAGGGGGACAGATGGACTCTTGTCTTGTTAGGGAGACCACCTCATAGACGATGCAGAGGCCTGACCGTTGCACTGTATATCTGAAGCTGATGTTGAATAATATGGTATGTCAACTATAATTATATATACATATAGTCACGAGATGTGAAGTAGAGTGTGGGAATGGAGTCAATGGAATTGTAATAGATATGTATGATATCGGGGGAGGCAGGGATATGGGTGGGGGAGGGGGTTGTCACTTTGTGAGGGGTGAAAAGGATAACTAGTGCATTGTTTTGTACACCTGAAACTAATTAAAAAAAAAAAGAAAGAAAAAAAGAGCTTTTCAGTAGGAAAAGTTCAGGGAGAATTCCCTCATAGGAGGAAAAACATGTACCGTGCCTTGAGGATTATAAGCAAGCTAAATATCGGAGGAAGATCCTGGTACAGGGTATATACAGGACGGGGATGTGAGGCAGGAGAGGTGGCAGGGTCTCCTTGTAAAGGGCATCCATTCACACTAAGGGCTTGGGTGTTTTCCTGGGGGAATTCTCGTGAATTATTAGAGGATATAAAACAAAGAAGTGATAGATCTAGATTAGCATTTTAAATAAGTGACCCTGGTGAAGGAGAAAGATAGACTGAAGGAGGGAAGGGCCAGCTGAAAGCAGGAAGCCTATTTAGAAGCTGTTGCCATAATCCACGCAAGCAATGATGAGAAATGATAATGAGGTGGAGGAGAGAGAAGGGCTTTAGAACTACAGTAATACCTTGGTTAGCGAGCATAATTTGTTCTGGAAACAAACTACTCGTATTGTAAGACATTGCTCATTTACCAAGTTAAAATGTATTAGAAATGTTTGCTCATCTTGTGGAACACTCGCAAACCAAGTCACTTGCAATCCAAGGTTTTACTGTATTAGTAGAATAAAATTGGTAGAACTTGTGCCTGTTTGAAGGCTGGGGTTGGAAAAAAGGAAAGGAGAGGAATTTATATATTTCCCTTATTTTTTATTTTTTTGGAGCCTCTCCAGTGAGACATGATGGTTTCCTGCTCTATGCCACAATAGCACTTATTGGGTTGTCGGAAAAGTCATGACACATTTTTGCAATGAAAAACATAGAAAAAATACGTCATGACTTTTCCGACAACCCAATATTTGTACTTCTATGTTGGTAGTGTCTCTTGTTTCCATGTGTTTTAGTTTGCATTGCACAAGCAAGGCTGTATGCTGCTTGAGGGCAAACCCACATACCACTCCACAGCGTGTTACCTCAAGTCCTCAGTAAATAACTGTTGAACTAAAACAATGTTCATTGCATTGTTTTAACATGACTTTTTGTTTAAACATGCCTAGCTCTTATTTCAAAAATTGGGAAAGAAAAGAGAAGGAAAAAAACTTAAATCTACAAAAATGTAATGGTATGAAAATATATGAAATCTAAACTATTCATAGATGAATAATTAACCACATACTCCGTTTTAACTGAGAGCTCTTTTGTGTTTCCAGCTGAAACACAGCGAGAATCAGCGTTTCTATAGTTACAGAATGGAGTTTTGGAATATATTTATTTCAATGTGAGAGTAGCATATTTGAGTGGAAACAGCTGAACAAAAATTCTCAAATCTAACCTTACATATTAAAGCAATATGTTCCACTGAGAGTTTCTACTTGCACCCAACATACAACAGTTGGGAGGAGAGCAAGGAAGACTTTAGAGGAATTAAGTTGCCAAGTGGAAAGACGCTCACTGAGCAAATGCCTGCTTCGAGCTCCATCAGCTTTTCTCAGTTTTAATATAAGGGCAAATGTTAATTCATATTCATCTCTTTGGATTTTTCTGAAACTGCTGTTATAGACCTGACTTTATCCTGGCTTCTTGGCATTAACCAGGCTAATTATGGAAAACACTAGTTTGATAGATGTTGCAGCTTACAGAGAATACATGGTTATTTGACCGGGCTGTGCAAATAAATTCTGCATAAACCCACAGAACTCACATGGACCCCAAACATGCATAATATTAGGTTCAACTCAATATTCTGTTCTAAGAATTGTTTGGCTATTATAGTATTGTAATCCCTACCCCACACCCCACTCCAGATTCCTAAATTCATTCTTTTCAGATTTCTTAAGAAATGTCCCTATCAGGCCATTTTTAGGGGTCTATCCCTTACATCTTAAAAGGGTTGCAAAGAATGTTGTCTGATGGTTAAACAGACAGACACATAAACACAGGCACACACACCTAATATTTGCTATGGTGTATTATTAATCTTCAAACAGACAATAGAGTAAGTAAACAGCAACTTTTAAAGCCTTACTGTATAGGTGGCAGGATTTTGGTTCACTCATGAAAGAAGTTGAAAAAGTTTGTATTCTACTTGGGTTGAAAGTTTCATTAATAATGATGATGATATAAATGGTGGCTGAAGTTTTCACATATAATTATGAATGAAAAATTCCTTCATATTTACATCATCACATTTGTTCCATTACCAACTGATGTAGGTATTATCAACCCTGTTTATTGTCTGGGAAAGTTGAGACCTGAAGTTTGCCCATTTAGAAAGTGGTAGAAATAGGGCCTGAATGTGTATTTGCTAATAGCTAACTTTAGTGTCTGTCCATGTTCACTCAGTTTGAGAAACAGCATTCAAGGACCTTCCATTCCTCCCTTATCCAATGCGAATACTCAAAAAACATGAGATTGGGGATGGGTTATACACAGTTTTAAGGCCAATACAGTTCTTTAGAAGTCTGGGCTGAGTTTGTGGCAAATGATAACTGATCCCCCTCCCTTGCATACCTATATCCCAAATGTCCTGAATTAAATAAACCACAACCAAATTCAAGCATATAGTCATTGAGATAAAACCATACCATAACAGGCTGGCCTCAACATTCAGAATAAATTTGCTTTTAACACTGAAATTCAGGTTAGCGAAATGCCTATTTGCAATGTTACATCACAAATGCTGGACTCATTTCTCTCCTCAGCAGTCTACCTGCATTCACTGAAACCCCACCATAGTCTTGCTTCCCCATCACAGAGGCCCACGTTGATTGCCTGTTAGAGTTCTCTGCAGCCCTCTCTCTCTCTCTCTCTCTCATCTGCCTCTCATCATTCTCTCTCCTAGAGCTCATTTAGATGCAGGTGGATAGCCTACTGTGGAAATGAGAGTTAGGGCTGGGGAATAGGGTCCTAAATAATGTGTGTTCTTTTTATTTTCCTTTGACCCAGAGTCAGTTCTCCTTTCATCCTGTGTTCTTTTTAGCACCAAAAGCTCAAAATCTAAACAAAGGAAAATATCTATCATTTGAGTATGCACAAAAGTGTTAGAAGCTGTGCTAAGCACTTTATTACCTATATTAGCTATAATTTGTGCAGTGATACAAGCCTTAAGATGGAGCTGGGTATACGGTAAGTCCCCGACTTACAAACATTCGAGTTGCGAACTTTCACAGATACGAACGGACCTCGCATTATGAACATTCATAGATGCGAGCAAATCGCGGAAGGTAGCTCACGTGTCTGCAGGACATTGTCACCGCTGTGCTGCTGTGTGCTTACTGTACAGTGCGATAGTGTACCGTAGTACAGTGCTCAATCAGAGCCCAGGATGTCCGGAAGCAAGAGGAAAAGCAGTGGTGATGTGGAGGGGACTGCTAGGAAGCGCAAAGCAATAACCATGGAAATGAAAGTGAAAATAATTGAGAGATTGGGCCGAGGCGAAAAGATGGCAGACGTCGCTCATTCTTATAACATGACTCATTCAATCATTGGCTTTACATTGTATATTTGTGTCAAAGGTGTATAAGACTCACTTTGTCAGACTTACAAATGAATCTGACTTACGAGTGTCCTCCCGGAACGGAACTCGTTTGCAAGTCGGGGACTTACTGTATAGTAAATGCTTAAAGAATCTTTGTGGATCGAATGAATGAATGAAAGAATGAATTAATGAACCCTCAAGGAGGCTATTAGTTGTTGACCAGGATGTGAAAACTAAGGCTCAGAGAGTTTAAGTGACTTGCTCAAACAACCAGTGTTTCCGATAAAAAGCTGTTCGCCATTTCATTTCATGACTTTTTCACTTGGTAAATTCAGCATCACCTCTTCTAATTATTTTACTAAGCAAGACTCCTGTGGCAGAAATAGATATTAAGGTCCATAGCTCTTTACCTAAGGAAACGGTGGACCACCTGTGTAGAAAGACTAAATTGCCATGAGAAGGACTGCCCCATTTCTACCACACTCAAGAGGCTAGCAATTAATTAGATTGTTTAAGCAGAAATAATCTTCTCTGCCCTAGCTTGGTCACTGACCAAAATACTGCAAATACAAACTGGATGGCAAAAATTTGAGCAATCAATTCTGACACCTAACATCTCCAGAGAGTACCAAATGGTCATGCTTTAATGAGCCCAACTGTCTCCCTCTGCCCGCTCACCCATCTGGCATTTTCAGGGTCTGGCCAAACCCATAATGAAGTAAGGCTTGGAGCTCTGGATGGTGGGAACACCATTTGGCGCTGGCTGTTCCTTTGCCTGTTTTCCACAAGGCCCTGTTGCAGGGAAATTTGAAATGCCACAGTCACTGTCCATAGGCTTGCTATGAAGTCTGGGTGTGTAACTCCTTATGCAATGCTAGCTGTAAGCTGTCATCTGAGAGCCCAGGTGGCCTGCCACTGTGGGCAATGAATAGACACTTGGGTTAAGAGACTGTGGAACAAATCCTACCTTGGCCAGTATGTAGTCTAAGAAAACAGAGCTTCTGTGCTAAGACCCCAGGTTTTGAAATCACACAAGCCTGGGTTTGAAGTCTGCATCTGCCACTTACTAACTCTGGGACTTAGGGCAGGTCATTCAACCTCTCAGGATCTTAGCTTTTGTGTTGGTAAATTAGAATATTAACATAGATTTTAAAAAATTATGGTGAGTGTTAAATGAGATAACACAAGAAAATTATTTAGCACAGTTTCTGCTATTATAATACAAGGGCTCCGAGTATACTCTCGGTGTAGTGGAAAGCCACCCAGTTTTGCTCAGAGAGACCTGGGTTCAGCCAGTAGCTGGCTGTGCATCCCTCAGCAAGTGACTTGGACTTGACTTCTCTGACCCTCAGTTTCTTTATGAGGCTATTGTGAAGATTACATGAAGTCACGCATTTGAAAGCACCTGACACAATACATAGTCAGAGCCATCATCAGATAGAATTCATCCCTCTGTCTGCTGCCTTTTCACTTTCCTTAATACCTGCTATGCACTGAATGTTTGTGTCCCCCCCACCCCACTCCCAACCCCAAATTTATCACTTGAAGCCCTAATCTCAAATGTGATGGTATTTGGAAATAGAGCCTTTGGGAGATAACTAGGTCAGGAGGGTGGAGCCATTATGAATGGGATTAATGCTCTTATAAGAAGAGACATAAGAAAAACTCTCTTTCAGCCATGTGAGGATACAGCAAGAAGGCCATACGCGGAACATGAAGAGGGCCCTTACCGGGAACTCGGTTAGCCAGTGCCTTGAATTTGGGCTCCCCAGCCTCCAGAGCTGTGAGAAATAAATGTCTATTGTTAAGCTGCCCAGTCTGTGGTATTGTGTTATGGCAGTCTGAGCAGAGTAGGCCAGTACCTTTCTTTACAATATAGCCCTCATTGCTAGTCCCAGCATAGCAGAGCCATAGTTATGTGTTGGCCCCAGTCCAGACTGTGACTGGACGACAGTGCTTGGCACACAACTGTTGCTCAAGCAATGCCTGCTGAATTAAATTTTGTCAAATCTTATTTTTGTAACATTGGAAGGTAGGATTGCATATGGACTTAGAGCATCAGTCCTACAGCCAGGATTCAAATCCCAGTTCTGCCACTTATTAGCTGGGCAATTTCAGGCAAATTAATTAACTGCTCTATTCCTCAACTTCCTGATTTATAAAATAGAAATAATAATACTATCACTTTCCTTATAGGGTTGTGATGGGGTTACTGAGGTTTAAATAAGTTAATGATAAAGGGCTTAGAACAGTGTGTAGCATGTTGTAGGAGTGTTCTGGTCAACATAATTTACTCACCATTTTCAAAAAAGGAGGGGGGAAGGCAATACTTTTCATCTTGGTTTCATTGGGATGATTAAATGAAATCATAACAGAGAAACATTTTTGTAAAGGGTTTAAGTCACACACTGATGTGATCCATTATGAGGTTTTTCCAGATCAGCTCTGCTAGCTGAACTATACTCAGAAAAGAGGCTAGAGAGAAATTAAGAATTGAAAAAATAACCCCAAGCTAATCGTAAATCAGATCTGTACCAGCTACCATTTATTCTGGGCTATAGCTTTAACATGCTGAATGTAGGGTGAAATGAGGATGCCTCATTTAGATGTGAATTATTTGAGAGGAGACTCAGGACAGACTCGTGATAGATTTTAAATTGCGTTAAAATAAATGCACCAAAGTTCTGTGGGATATCATTTTAAGTGATTTTTACTTTTTCTTTATGCTTTTCTAAATTTTTTCACTTTTCTACAATGAAATGTATGATTGTATAAACATACAAAATGATAATTATTACATTTTTGGTAAGAACTAAAATCCTAAGGAGACAGTTTGAGAGAAATGCATTTACAGCCATAAACACACACACACACACGCACGCATACACACACACATGGAGGTGAGAGCTACTATACCTTCATGAGGTGCAATACAAATAAATATCAATATTAGACTCACTAGACAAACTTTTTTTTCAGCAGTAGCATGGTTGTTAAAATGGTTTTCATCCCAAATGGGAGAGACAGCCAACCTAAGAACGACCACCAGCAGGTGGAAAATTACCTGAAGAGGACCAGCACTGAAAACGTTCTTTGAAGTGGCAAATGGTGTGTAATTGAACAAATGAAGGGCTAGTGACAAAATTGGTTAGAACCACAGAACCTCAGGATTGGAAAGAGCCTGAAAAATGACATAGTTCAACTCTCCCATCCAAAGCTTGAATCCCTCTTATAACTTATACTGGATCTTCCATTATCAGAATTACCTGGAGGGACTTAACAAAAAAATACAGATTTCCAGGACCCACTTCAGATGGCTTGAATTAGAATCTTAGTATGGGAAGAGGTGGCGGTGGGGAGAGGATGGGCATATCTACGTTTTTACAATATAATGTTGCCTTGGTGTGAAACCATGGTTCCAGTCACTATCTTCCCAGGGAATCCATACCATCTCTAGGCAGCTCTGACTAGCGAGAGAATTTCTTGAAAATAAGCTGAATCTATTCCCACATAGCTTTCCTTCCTCCGCCCTTGGGGCCATATTCAACAAGATGGCTCCTTTTTCTACAGAGCCGTCCCTCAGACAGCTCTGATTAATTAAATCAAAGCAAACCAAGATGCATGATGCCTTGCCATTATTTTTGAAGTAAATGGAAATGGAGAACCACAGAATATAAACAAGAACTGAGAGAAACTGCTCTGAATACATCATCTTTCAGAAAATACTACAAGCCATGAAAGAAATTCAGACTGTCCTCTCAAAGCAATGTCAGGCAATTATCCAGGAGCCCAGAGGTTTAAAGAGACCCAGAGAAGTGTGTGCTGGAGTGAGGGTCGTAGGCATGGGCATGGGAGGTGGGGGGTTTCCTGGAGTTTTCCTTGCTTCTCTGTGACTCTTCCCCACTGATGGTGATGGAGCAGCTATGGGACATTCAATTGGCCTGCTGCCCTCCCCCTGATATTCCACCCAGGCTGTGTGGCCACAGGCAGAGAAAGATGGGAGATCAGCCTTCTCTGGGGTGCAAATGCTCTACAGTTATTCTTGGGTGTAATTTATATCTTTCCATCTGGTTTGTACTCAGTCACTGGGTCACTTTGTGTGTGGCAGCACGTGAATACTCAGCTTCCCTGAGGATTTTTTACAAAGGTATTTGGGGTGTTTGGATGTGAGGGGAGCCCTTGGAGAAACCTGCAGCTCGTAAAACCTTGGTGACTGCTTTGAGTAAGCATGATTTCTGACTTCGATTTCATACCACATCTCTTTTCCGGGGTGCAGATAATTCATTTCTTAGACAATATCTTACTGCCAAAAGGACACTGGTGGGAAGGAAAGTTCCTTTCTGGTGGTGACAAACAGAAGCTGCTAGGACTGATGAAAGACTTGACTGTTCTGAAGTGTATTCCTGTCTTTCAAAAGCTCAGTTGAAGAAATGCTTAGATGCGAAAAAGTGTAATACTCCAACCTTAGGAAACATAGAGAACTAAGCATCTGAGTAGACGTGGGGAATTTTGGGGCCAGGTACAGGAGTAACTAAAAGAGAGAAAAATAGTTGTGAACCCAGGCTTTCAATCTCACCAGATGTTTAACAGCTCGTATCCCAGGCATTTGAACTTGAAATGGAAGTTTTAGTTGTTTTTCATTAGTATTTGGAAGGAACAGATATAGCTAGGCCCTTAGCCTTAGTACATAGTCTTTATTTGGCTTTTACGCCACCTTTCTATAAAATTCTTTACTTGGTTTTTACCTGGCTTTTCTAAAAAATTATCTGATACATTTTGAACATCTGGAGTAAGCCCTCTGAGTGTGTAAGTCAGCACACAAGCTGATAAGCATAATCTTGAACATGGAATGCCAGTAAAAGTTTTAGGAGGGCAGTGTAAGCAGATCCTCTTCCTTTACGTCTTATCACAGACACCAGTTTTGGTGAAACTCTACTATGAAGAGAGTGAGGATATTTCATTTGTATTGCCTGCCACCGCTGACAATGTCCTTGCAGACGGACTAGCCCACTCAAATAGGCATTTTGTGAACAGTTTGTCACATCTTCATCCTCCCTCACCACCACTCTCTGGAGAACTAAAAAGCAAATGCTCTGAAATGGAAAAAGCATTCTTACCTCCGTTTGCTGGGGATGACCCCCATCTCCTCACTGTCTCCCTCCAGGGTGACTCTCCTGGCTTGCCACCACTCATCATCAGAGGCGTTGATAACATGGAGAATGTCTCCGTATTTAAAACTAAGTCCTTGACTTGGCAGCCCACTGTCCTTGCTCTTGTCATAGTCAAACATGGCTCTGGAGGAAATGACAGAGGGGACGTTGTTAGGAACCTCCGGCAGCACAAATTTAGGATTCATGGTTTTGATGATTCACTTTTGCCCTGAGAGCCCATCATCCATTTGATACCAACTCCCAGGACTAAAACACAAATCTCAGTCCACATTTACACTGCTTTGGTCACCAATTGAGGTTAGTTTTTGCTTGTCCTTGGAAGTTGCAGGGGGAGCGTCTAGACCCCTAAAACTGGTACTTTTCTTGGAGACCATCATTTGTGACAAGGTGATAATAGGAGATGGTAAAGGCAGTTTAGTACCTGACAGATTTTTTTTTCCCCTCCCGCTACAATCAAAAATTTTAAATCACTTCAAAAAAAAAAAAAGGAATTAATGAAAAGAAGCATAGGCATCTTTCTGAATGAAGCATTTATGTTATGTACAAATCCTCTCAGACATATCAGTCTGTAGAACTCTTTCTTTAATAACAGAGGAAAATGGCGATGATTTAAATGTTCACTCACAGGGGCCTGTGATCCTTCTACTTACTGGAATATTGGGCCATCACCGAAATTGGATGGCTGCTGAGGTTGATATAATGACATGAATAAATGCTCAAAATGCAATCATGAAAATATATACACCTATGTTTATGTGTGTGTATGTCTATATAGATCAAAATTATGTGGACAAATCTTTTTGCCTACCTCCTCATGGCATTTATCACTCTGAATTGTAATTCTTGCTTTATGTATCACATTTTCCCCATTAGAGAGCATTTGCTGAGCCTTTGCAAAGCCCAACGCACTGTAACATACATGATTAGTGGGGTCAGGGAGTTTGAAGCAGAATTTAGTGACAACCAAGACCTTAGTAACCAGCTGTTTGTTGCCTTAAGAAGCTGACAATTTGTCTCAAGTCCTGTGTTGCCCACTTCCTCCTGGATCCCCTGTTCTCATGAATCACCACCACACACAGTGTCTCTAAAGAGGCAGATTTTGCCACCTCCCTTTTTATTCCTCTTTGATTCCATTCTAAGGATTCCCCTAGAGTGTAATCAATCACTATGCAAGAAAAACCAGCTAGATCTGGGAAACCGATTTTTCTAATATCACTGAGGACTAAGCGTAGTTCTTTTCTTTCCTTTTCTTTTTTTTTTTCCTCATGAAAGAAATGTCACATCTGCTGTCATGGCAACCGAAAAGAGCTGAAGACAGCATCTAGCGCTCTCAAATACTGCAGAAGAAGTTGAATTATTTTGCAACACAACCCTTTTTTTCATTAACTCTTCCCAAGTGATAGAATATGGGAGGAGCTTCTCGGTACCAGCTCCCAGGATGACTCATTTACACCTTGACGGTCAGCATGTTCCCTCCCAAAGGCTTCAGCCAAGCACCAGCCAGGAAACGGGGGTGTGGGGGTGGGTGGGCTGAGAAAGGGCAGAGACCCCACTGCTGATGCTGTGATGCTGCCACATCTGCTGGGTGCTGTGACAGCTGCGCAAATTACCTAACATTCCTTAGTCAAAGGTTTTTAATGCAAGATTAGTCCACTAAGTATATTCACATGCTGCTGCTGTGTGCATTAATAAAACACTACATACAAAGCACCCAGCCCCTGGTAGGTGTCGTGTAGTGGACTGTAGTATCGTGGTGAAGAAGACAGACTCAGGGGCCGCACTGTTAGGGACACATCCTGCCTACGGCTTCTTACTAACTCATGTAGCTGGTCACCAGGCAAGCTACTTAAGTGAGGATGACAACAACGATGTAACAGTACCTCCATGAAGGAACTGTGGCATGGATGGAGTGTTACCTAAGGCAATGCATGTAAAGCATGCACAGCAGCAGTGCCTGGCACACAATGACAATCAGTAAGTCGAAGCTGTTGTTATTATCTTCCCTTTCCCTTTTGAGTGTATACTCATAAAAGTATTTCTACCAATTCTGTTCTGTGTACACAGTAGTTAACAGAGCAGTCCTGAGGCTGCCATCCTTTAAAGGGTCTGCTTGCAAGGGTGGCCCTTAGCTGACATCCTGGAACTTAGATGTTGGGAAGGTTCTCACCATTTCCTATGAAGAATGGCTCACGGTGCCTGAACTGTTTGTACTGACAATATCATGCACGCTTGCTTTTCTTCTGGGAGTCTGGGAATGTGCCAGCAGAGGGTGCCTACTTGACCAGCCCGCAATAAAAACCCTAGATCCTGAATCTCCCATGAGTTCCTCTGGGTCACAATATTTTACAGCTGTTGTCACAATTTGTTGCTGGGGGGAAATTAGGCATTTCCGGCATGACTCTGCTGGGAGAGGAATCTTGGAAGTTTGCACTTAGTTTCCTCTGGACATTGTCCCATGCTTCTTTACTGCTGATTCTGCTTTGAATTCTTTTGCTGCAACAAATCAGTCATGAGTATGATGATATGTATCAGTCAAGAGTATGATGAGTATGATGAGTTCTGTGAGGCCCCGTAGGGTGAATCATTGACCCCGGGAGTTGTCTTGGGGACCCCCCCAACACTCACTCTCTAGATTGCAAAGCATATTCTTATACAGTACCACATTTGTGACTCAGTTCATGCCTACAAAGAAGATATGATGGACATAGTGCTATCCCCTTTTGATAGATGTGGGACGTGCCCAGTGAGGCCCACTGACTAACCCCAGGATACATGGCTTAGTGGCAGCAAGCTGGAGCTGGGGTTTGGGTCTCCTGATCCTGAGTCCTAGAGCTCAATGCTCTTTACCTTGTCCCCCCTCAATCTGGGAGGTGGTAACAAGGTGGCACGGATGATAACTGTGCCGGCAACCCTTCCGTGTGCTCATTTACGGGGCCTGGCACTTTGTATTCATCGCCTTATTTAACATCATAATAACCTTAAAGGTAAAAATTCATATTCCTGTTTTAAAGATGAGGGAAGGAGACTCAGGAAGCTAAGGGACCTGCCCCAGGTCACATGTACACATGAGCGAGTGTATGAGACTGAATCTAGAATAAGGCCTGCCTGACTTCAAAATCCACATTCTTGGCCATTTTATTATCAGGCTCAATTTCCCAGCCTGTTGCCCTCTGGCCGTGCTCACAGCTTAGCAGCACCAGTAACTTGTAATCCTGCCTTCAGCGCTGATCACCTTTTCCCTGCAAAGTTCCTTTACCTTTTAGTTCTTATCCCAGCATTTCTTATCCTAAAAATACTTAAACCTCTGGTTTGGCTCCAGGCTTCTTCTGGATGCAGAGTGTGGGGAATGGGGGTAGAAAAGCCATCAGGAAAGCTGGCAGGTGGTAGCCAAGATGGCAGTCTCTGGGTATGCAGCTTTTTAACTGTGTGATCTTGAACCAGTGAGTTAACCTCTCTGGGCTTCAAGTTTTCTTAACCGTAAAATTAGCATAATAATTAACAGCAGCTACTTCAAAGAGTTGTGGTGAAGATTACATAAAATATATCAAATACTGCAACACCAGCCTGGCACTAGCAAGTGCTCAATAAATGTTAGCTATTATTACTATTATAAGTGTTATTCTGAAAAATGTACTGGGCTTTGAATCAGGGCAGGTGGGTCCCAAATGTGTCACTTAGTATAGCTGCCCTCTGGACTGTATACAGGCATTTAAAACACCTCTGTATCCTCAGGACCCACTACAGCACTGGGCACTAAGTAGATCCTCAATACACGTCTGTGGAAATGTTTCAGATGATCTTCAAAAGCCCCACTTCTCTCAAGCCTCGGCATCCCCATGTATATGAGGCGTGATAAAAAAAATATGGTGAATGTTTAAATTTATAGAAAAAAATTACAGTAAAATACACATTGCCATTAATCCCCCTCAAAATACTCCCCCTTGCTTTGAACACACTTATCTCATCGTTCTTGCCACTTTCTGAAGCAGTCTGGAAGTTCTCTTTTGTGAGTGTCTTTACAAGTGTTTAAGAAACGATGTGTGTGGAAAACGGCCTGAGAAATGGGCAAATGGTTTCCATCATGACAATGCTCCGTGTCACACATCGCTTCTGGTACATGGCAATTTCTGTCCAATAAAAACATTACGGTGTGTCCTCACCCACCTTACTCGCCGGATCTGGTGCTGTGCAACTTCTAGCTCTTCCCCAAAGTCAAAATGACCATGAAAGGTAAATGTTTTGAATCAATTCAGGACATCGAGGCAGCCATGACAGCACAACTAAAGACACTCATGAAAGAGGACTTCCAGAACTGCTTCAGAAAGTGGCAAGAATGATGAGATAAGTGTGTTCAAAGTGAGGGGGAGTATTTTGAGGGGGAATAATGGCAATGTATTTTTTTACTGTAATAAATTCTTTTAATTTAAACAATCACCATAGTTTTTTATCACACCTCATAAGAAACTGGGGAGCAGAGACTGTTCCCAGAGGTCCCCACCAAGTCAGATATTCATTAGCCTGTACTCCATTTGGGTCCTAATAATCTCTGATGGGAGGTTTCCCACTTCTGCCTTTAGCAATTGGTGTCTTTGTGGAAGGGACTCAGTGACACATTCTTTCTATGAGTGCTATTGATCTTGGACGATCTTCCCCTCTAGGATTACACTGATTCACCCTTCTCAGGTCCCCCAAAACAAGCAGCTGACACATTTCAGCAGCTTCTGACTCCTTTGGATATTAATGGATCCTCACACCTGGGAAAAATGCTACAGTACCTCATCACCTAACTTAAAAAGTGATAAACTGTTTTTAATTCATTTATGTGTTAATTCATCACAGCAACTTTTATAAAATGCCATTAAGATTCACACTTTCCACCCAGGGTGCCTTTAACAAGTCCATTAGCCAAGCAGAATTAGACATGAATAATGGTGCTCCCACTCCCCCTGCCCCTCCTGCATTTCAATGTGTGGTGGCTCCATGCCAGCTGGGGAAGTCTGGTAAGGGCAGAGTGGAGCAGCTCATCCTCATGGCTGGGCAAAAAGGCTGTGAGATGCTCGGGCACCTGACCAAAATTGTGCTTATTAAGTGCCCACAATGTGGTTAAGACCCTATAGTCATTGTCTCACTCAATTTACTGAGTAGGAAGAGTGTATACGGGTTATACGCCAAGCTTTGGAGAGAGAAGAGACCTGGGTTTAAGTCCCAACTCCACCACCATTCCTAGTTGTGAGTTCCAGGTATGTTACTTAACCTCTTCGATGACCTCTTAACCACAGATGACCACTCGCTCATCTATGAAATGCAGATAATGATGACATTAACTTAAAAGGCTGTTATGAACATACAACAATGGGATGATGCATATAAAGTGCCCAACAACAACACAAAATGAATTTTACTTTGCTATTATTTCTGATAACAATCCTGCCATGTATGCATTTTGGATCTCATGAAGGAAATGAGACTCGAAGAGCTGAAATGAAAAAGCCAGTAAGTGGCAGAGCCAGGATTCAAATATAGATAGATGTGTGTGCATCAAAAGCCCAGCTTGGATTTCCTGATTAGGAATGTTGTACTTAGACCTCATGACCAAGGATTTCATGACTTGATGATCACACTTATGATGAATGACACCATGGACTAGAATTCAAGGGAGAGGCATGAGTAGTTTACTAAGTGCATATTTAGTTCTCACAACTGCCCTGCAATGCATAGATTAGTCCCGTATTGCAGATGAGAGAATACAGACTTAGATCATTCAAGCAACGTGTCCAGAGTCACACCAGCTATCAAATGGCACAGCAGTACTCAACTCAAATGCTATCTGCTTCTGCGAGGCCTGGGAACTTCCTGCTATACCGGCTCTTCTGCTGGATCAGAAGCCGCTGAAGGTCAGGAGCTCCCAGGTCCAGCCTCTGCACAGAGCCTTTGCAAATGCATTTATAAAGGAACAAATGAGCCAGCAATTTACTCCCCACCCTGTGCTATGAACTTGGTTGGGCCGGAGAAGCTGCTGCTTCCATAGACAACTTTAAGGTCCAAGAAGCAGAGTGCTTCAACTCAGTTTCCTTAGTCTCTTGAAATCAAGGCCTCTGCTTGATGAGAGGAGACCTCGCTCTCATTTTTCCATGCATCAGGAGAAAGAACAAAAGCAGCTAGATAACATCTGCTCTCCACTCCATCCAATTGTGCCTGGCTTGGCTGGGTGTGTTCCACTGTGAATGTAAGTGGCTGAGGACAGTGCAAAATGCAGAGGTTGGAATAAACAAACACATTCAAGTGAGTCCACCTCTTCCTAGCTGAGTGTTGTTGAGAAAAATCAGTGGACTAACCTGAGTCTTAGTTTATCTATATAATGGGCTTAACCATTCTTAAATCTCAGCATATGTACAGAGATTCAATGAAATGGCACAGGAAAAACATTTAGCACAATCACTGCCAGCCAATAGTTCCTCTACTTCACCCCTTCCATACTCTAGAGATGAGCGAATGCTTTTTTCGACAAGTATTAGAAGGGGAATGTAATATGGTGTCTTTTAAATATGATATAAAAATACATATATAGTAAACTTTCTCAAAACATTTTCCCACCGGGAGGATGTGGGAAAGGATGATGGACTAGGAGCAGAGTGATCTGAACTTTAGCTGCTCTTATTTTATAAATGATTAATTTCCAACTATTTTCTTAAAAGCATTCATTCACCCACTTATGAGTTTGGCAAATAAGGGTTTCAAAAGCAGAGAAGGCAACCTGGAAGTAGGAAGAAACTTGGATGTAGTTAGGAGAGCAGGGTTCCAGTCTTGGGTCAACTAACCTTGCTGTGTGTTCTTGAGTAAGTGACTTAACTTCTTTGTGCTTCAGCTTTGATATAATCAACAGGCAAAAAAAAAAAAAAATCTCTAAGCAGTGTTTTAGCTATCATATCCCATGCCCTTGTTCCACAAGACATTTTGGAGAACAAGGTGACTTTCCATGTGGCTGATATTGACATGTCTCTCATTGTATTGTGTTTGCATTGTGAAAAATAACTCTGTGTCACCTCCTTCATCAATCCCAACACCGCTCCTTCTCCCCTCCTCACGCCCTCACTGGGAGTTAACTGCCTCTCTCATACAGTCTTATATCACCCTGTGCTGTGATTTTTAAAAAATTATTATTTTTTTAAATTGGGGAGTTAGGGTAGGGGAACAGTGCTGAAAAATTGTGGGGCAGGACCAGCCAAGTTGTTGTTCCTCAATCTTCGTTGTGGAGATTCGTCGGCAGCTCATGGCCTATAAGCTCAAGGTGCTGTGTTAGAGTCTTAGTTGCAGGTGGGCGTAGCCACCATCCCATGTGGGAGTCAAACCAGCAGCCTTGTTGTTAAGAGCACCTGCTCTATGCACTGAGCCATCCGGGCGGCAGCTCAGCTCAAGGTGCCGAGTTCAGTCTTAGTTGCGGGCATGTGTAACCACCATCGAACAGGCAATCTTGTTGTTAGGAGCATGTGCTCTCACCAGCTGAGCCATGCTGCCACTTGTTGGCAGCTCAGCGGCAGCTCAGCTTGGATGCAGCATTACTGGCCCATGTGGGAATCGAACCGGCAGCCCTGTTACTCAGAGCTTGCACTTTTAAGCTAACTCTTAACCAACTAAGCCACTCAGCTGGCCCCTGTATTGTGATTTTTAACATTTGCAAATTCTAGTTTGTTTAAGCGTGAGAGACAGCGATGGTTCATATCCCTCCTACCCCCACAGGCTACCACATAGCAGATGTCCAATACAGGTTATTTGCTGTTATCCAATCTGTCACCTATATGTGTCATAGGGCAATCCCTGGGACTCAACAGTTTATTGTCTTTCCTGTAAAGGCCTGGGCAGTGGAAACAATGGGTAACAAAGGCCTGAGTGGCGTCCAGCACAGCTTCCCTGTCTTTCTGAGGACATGATGAACATATGTGCAACGTTCCCATCTTCCAAGTCAGAACACATTACCCTTGGGTAGAGGAAAGCACGACTCTGTACTGATTACGTCTCTCATCTCCTCGAGGGACAGTAACATCCACACCCCTGTGGACAAGTCATCATGTCCGGACTCAGTTCTAACCTGACCACTTCTCCATTTATTTCAATAATGAATTGTCCCCCATGGAAAGGATGGCTAAAGCCACCAGCACACCAGTCTTAGTGGGTGGGAATACATTAGCCTCTGTCAATCCTTGCTAAGAGGCCATTGACCAACATGGCATTGTTTATTGAGTGATGACTGAGCACACAGTAGGCCTTACAACATGACAGTGACTGCTCTGGGTATTTATTATCTATGATTCTAAAGATAACCCTTATCACACACTCATTGTTCCCATTTTATAGAAGGGTATTTGCACTATGTGCCATGGGCTGTGCTAGCACATGGGTTATGTGTCATTTCATCATTTATAACCTTAACAGGCAAGTTTATGCTCTTTAAAGATACTCTTCTCATCATTCTGGACTGTTTCCTTTCTATGTTGGGAGGGTTGGAAAAATGTCAATACCTATTGTACACAAGGAATCATGCAGTCACTGTCATGGCTGAAGGTAGAACTGATTGGGCACCAGCCAGTGATCCTCATGGCCTGGGCCTTTTTGCAGCTGCGGCATTTTGATTATAATTGGGGAAGAAGCATCACTTCCAGTGCCAACGACTCCCTCTCTCTGTCTCTGCTGTGTGTTCAGTGCTCCCAATTCCCTGAGGGACACCGCGTGAGCTGACTTCGTGTGTCTGGAGGCCTGACTGTATGTTGAGCATTTCAGGCAACTCATCAACAGAGTCTCCAGGGACGGGGCCCACTCCAGCCTGCCTTCTCTCTCAGGGCATCTGAGCAATCTGTCAGGTTGGTTTACACTGCAGTGCCAACTGACAGACCCCCCCCCGACAGACCCCCCCTATCTGAGGGGAGCAGAGGCACATCTGCACCTGCTTGGACAGGGCTTGACAGACTACAGCAAATAGCGCTTCAGGTTTCAGGGTGGGGCTGGAAAGATCAATCATCTTAAACTCACTGTCTTCCCCTTTGAATGCCATCAGCTGGAAACTCAGAAAATGAAATACGGGAAAGAGGAACATGGCTGAAATGAACAGCCCAGGATTTACAACAGTTACAAAAGCTCTTATGTTCAAGCTTTGTTGATCAGGAAATCAAGATATATTAATCAAGATGTTTCAGAAAGGCTGACACAGGCTTGACAGCAGCCTTTTATTTCTGAATTGAGCTAAAAATGTAGATCAAGCTTTGGTATTAATTCTTAGGGTCTTACTGCTACAAAGTAGTAAGCTGGCAGAGGAGAATCATAATGATAATGGAATTTCATTGTTGCTGGTACACAATTATAATTTAAGCCTTTAAATTTATATACAGAAGATGCATGTAAAGATCACGAGACGTGGACATCAGATAGTCCTGGGTTCAAATAAATAGTGGCTCTGGCCTTGAAACAGCTGTGTGATTTTTCATCCCTGTACCTGGGTCTCTGCAGATGCAGAATAAGGGGCGAGAACCTCTGTCCAACAGAGTCCTTATGAGAATTGCATCCATGAGAGCTTTTAGAACCCAGTAGGTACTCAGTATTTATAAACTGAGTCAAATCTAGATTTTTTTCCCTGTAAATTCCATCCTTTTTTTTCTAGCATTGCTCAGTGAAGCATAAACAAAGCAAGCCCACTCCTGTTTTCCAATAACACTTCCTTTTAAGTATTTACTGACTGACAAGTGATATCAGCTGGCAATGGTGCCTGGCTTAGAAGAGCTGTTCGAGGAAGTTCATTTCTTTCATGAGCATGCGAAAAATGAGAAAGACATCAAAGAACATTTGATACAACTACCCCAAATCCTTAGTTGTGGTGTATCAGGGCTGGTGAGGAAACTCACATACCACAAAGCCAGACTGTTGGGCAATCCCTTCAGCTCCTTCAATACTAAGCTCAGGTTTTTGTTTGTTTGTTTTTTTGTCTATGAGTTTTCAGAAAACTGGGTGGGAACTACAGGCCTGTATTGAGGCGAGAAAAAATCTGGAGTTAAGGCAAACTTCACATCAAAATCTCACATGTATGAGACAAAGGCTCCCATCATCACCTGTTGAATGAGCGCAGAGAGAGAGGACAGAAAATGGTTCCTCACTCACCCAGGCAAAAAGCATGGCGTTTAGGATGTAATTTAACTTCCACATATGGATATGAGACAATTGTCATTTAAACATTAAATGCAATATTATTTATAGAGTGCTTATTGTGTGCCGATCACTGTGTTATTTGCTGAGAACTCAGCAGTGAACAAGAGGCTTGCTTCCTGTCCTCATGGAGTTAAATGTTTGATTGAGAATATAGGTAAGGGATGTAGTCATTCAGCTACTCACTTATTCATTTATTTATTCAGCGAAGAGTTATGGAGTATGCACCAATGATGATTCCAGGAGTTGGGGCCTATCAATGAATGAAAACAGACAAACATCCTTGCCTTCATGGATCTTATATTCTAGTCAGAGGAAACAGGTAAAAAATAATAAACATAACAAAGAAGTACATAGTATGATAAGTTAGGAGTTGATAATTGCTATGGAAAAAGTTGAAAATAGAGCAGGGAAAAAAGGGGTCAGGACTGTGAGGTGGGCT
Source organism: Hipposideros armiger (assembly GCF_001890085.2). NCBI lineage: Eukaryota > Metazoa > Chordata > Mammalia > Chiroptera > Hipposideridae > Hipposideros > Hipposideros armiger. The sequence goes on along the minus strand of NW_017731429.1, from coordinate 4,272,942 downwards.
AGAGTGGTGGTGGTCAAGTTTGCATTTTTTAATGCAGTGGATAAAGTTGGACTCACTGAGAAAGAGACATCTGAAGCCAGGCTTAACAGAGGTGAGGGAGTTGGGCATGCAGGCTCTGAGGAAACCATTCTAGGAAGGAGGAACATCCAGGGCAAAGGCCCTAAATATAGTTTAAATTGAATGCAATACATGCTGTCCTAGGAATTAGCATGTGGTGCTATGAGACGGCAGAGCAGAAACCCCCATTAGGTGCTCAGAAAGGAGTTGATAGCTGAGAGGTGGTAGCACGCCTGCCCACTCCACCCACTGAGCAGGTGTGTCCTTCACGCATTCTTCTAATGGGAACCTCCTCTGTAATAATAGTAATCTGACGTCCGAGGACTCAGCTTTCTCCCCTCAGCCTCTCCCCCTTTCTACCTCGCCTTGGAAGCCTGCATACAAGCTGGGCCATGGAACATCCTCCTTTTCTCTCTGTCAGACACTCTACCGTGACTCGCACAATGCAGATGGAATCTTTCAGCCAAGAATGTTTCTTTTAACATTGTTTAAAAAGTCAAAGTACTGGCTGAATATAAAGAAATCAGCATAAAATCACTCTGCAATTTTCAATCCAATCTTTGAAACTCATGACTTTCTCTGGGAACCCTCCCTGAGCCTCTCTGCAGGGCTAGCCATTCCCCCCTTCTCCGGTCCAGGTTGCTACCTTGCACATGGTCATAACCTTGCACCTAGCAGGCTACCTTTTAGTTGAGAGAAAGTCTCATTCATTTCGCACTGAGCACAGAGAAGGAGGCACTCACAACGTGAGGCTAAATTGAACTGAACTGAATTCAGAACCCAAGCTGTGTGACCTTGGGAACATTACTTCATCTCTTTGGATCTCTTGTGGTACCTCATCTGTAAAATGCAACAGTAGAAGCAGTACAACCTGTAGAGGAAACCAAGGGCAGCCCTTTCTGAATGATGAGTGGAACCGTCTCCGGCAGCCACCCACTTCTATTGGATTGGCCCAATATTGTGCTCTGCGGGATCCCAAGCTTCTCACGATAGTTCCAGGGGTTAAGCCACAGAGCAAAGGAATGTGTTTGGAACCCAAGCTCTGGGTGATAACTTGGAAAGCTGCAATTTCATCTGTCATTAAGAGCTTTCCATGACCTCTGATTTTAGCAGGGAGAGTTGCTGGAAGCTTCACGGAAACAGTACTCCTCTAGGCTCTGCATCATGGCTACACATTGGTTAGTGTGCTTCTTTGTCTTGAGACAAAGGTTATGATAAACAAAACCAGAAAACAGGCTTAGGCTGCTCGTAGGTATTTCATCATTGAGTTTTAGGCATTGCAGCAAATGGCAGTGGAATACTTCGGTAAGATGAATGCTTGATTCCCATCAAATTTGCCAAAGGAAGGCAGGTATTGGACTTTGAAGAAATGCCCTCCAGAGTGGTAATTTGGAGTAGTGGGAAGCAGGACTTCCTGTTTTACAGATGGGTGAGCAACCTAAGGGAACTAACTTGTGAAGTTAATCAAGGTAGACTGCTTGGCAAGGAAGAGGCTCATTGCCTGGGACAGATTGAGATCAATTGTGGCAGGAAGGACTATCCGCAGGGGGCTGTTTTCAAATTTTCAATTTCATTTAATAAGTTAGTGAAGAAGAGATAACCAACAAGGGGTGGGAGGTGGGGGGAGGATATGGAATCTATAAAATAGGGAAAGAAATATGTATTTGAGTGAAGGAATTTGTTTGGTAATCCACAGAGATATGGGCTTTTGTAATTTCATGGTAAAGTCACAAAGTTTATAATTGCTCTAAATTGCCTCTAATGGTAGTCCCTTACTTAATCCAAAGTCTCTCTCTGGGATTTATTATGTTTCTTTGCCCTTCCTTCCTTCCTTCCTTCCTTCCTTCCTTCCTTCCTTCCTTCCTTCCTTCCTTCTCTCTCATTTTTTATTATTTTCAAAATCTGATACATTTAATAAATAACTCTTTGGGTGGCTTTAAATAATTTCCAGTAATGTTGTTTTGATAAAACTGTTAGACGTTGTTTAAAAAAATTTTATTTTATTATTGTCTTCTGTCAGTCAGCCTTTTAAAATATATGGCATGAAAATACCAATTATGCATTTTTCTTCCCAAGGTGAAGATGCCTTAGTCAATATATTATCTGATATTATGGGATTCAAGAGGAGGAAATGAGGAAGGAAACTAACAGTTATTGAGCACCTGCCATGGGTTAGCCCCTAGAGTAGGTCCTTGACATTTGTTGGCATCAAATAATAAGAACACTATGAATTTGTTATTAATTTCTCTATTTAGAAATTAAAAGAATTAAAAACCCTGAAAACCAATTTTAAAAAATGAGGTTTACAGATATTAAGTCATTTGACCATAGTCACCTAGCAGGTAAGTGGCAGAGTTAGGAACTGACGCCAGCTCCATCTGTCTTTTATGTCTGGACTCTCCACTGTATGTCTGCCCTGGAAAGCATCTTTTCTCCCAGAGAGGAGGATCACATCCTTAGCTCTCAGGAGATGACAGATTAATTAAAGCATCTGCTTTCATATTAACATTCACTTATTCAACATACATGAGTTAACCACCTACTAAATGTAAAAAAACAGTGCTCGATGCTGTGTGTGTGTGTGTGCTCGTGCGCGCGCACGCGTGTGTGTGTGTGTGTGTGTGTGTGTGTGTGTGTTTGTGTGTGTCAAACCTGACCCCCTTCATCAACAAGATTCTGGTCTGTATGGGAAATAGTCATGTGCACAAATAATTACAGGACAAGGTATAATGTAAAAAGGGCATAAAAGAATGATGAACAACATACTACTGAATAAATTGAAGAAAGATTAATATTAATTCCAATTATGAGACAAGGTTTCATGGAAAAGATGGCATTTGCAGCAAGCCTGGAGGAATGCATATGACTTGGCCAAAGAAAGATGAAAATAAAGAGCATTAGGGGCTGAGAAAACAGAATGAATAAAAGCATCAAGTTACAAAAGAATGCTTTGGGTTTAGAGAATCATGCACGATCCGGAATCTCTGGAGTTGACTGAGTTTGTTTGGGCGCGTGGTGGGAAATGAGGCTAGAAAAGTAGATGAAGGACAGTGTATGGAGGAATGTGAAAGCCCTGATGAGGAGGTTAGGTGTCATTCTGTATGAAAAGAGCCTTACTCTTATAATCTCACTGTTCCTACAGTATGTACGGGCAGACTTGACGGCAATAGTAGCCATTGAAGCCTTATGCATAAATTCAATGAATGAACTTTGTTTTGGATAGGGCCAATTAGTGGAGAAATCAAGCAGGTGGTTGGAAGTGAGAATTGACACTCATGAACAAGGGAAATCTAGGGATAGATTTAAGTCATTAACCAAGGGCTGCACTGAAATCATGTTTGGTCCTCTACCCTTCTCCCTCAAATTAACAGAACCTCAGGTTTAGCCAAGTACATTGCCCTGTAGCTAAAGGATGAAATTTCTTACATGTCTTTGCATCTAGCTATATCCATATATACTATGACCTGACACATAAACTATAAGCAGTAGTGGTATGTGGTATTTCTGGAAAGTCTACTTAATCGGAAGATGTCATACTCTTGTTCCGCTCTTCCTGCTTTTAGCAAAGCACACGCGATGCCTGGTGACCTAGCAGCCACAAGGGACACTGAGAGACAAGGGCTCACCCTAGGCATGGCCGGCAGATCAGTGCACCAGAAGCGGCTGGAGGTTCCGGGGAGATCTGTGGGCTGCCATCCTAGCCCTGAACAGCCTCCCATGATGCTTCGTCTATGCACAACATAGAAAGCAAACTTCTGGTGTCAGTTACTGTGATTTTGGGCTTTTTATATGTAGCCAAACTTAAGCACGTCTGATATACAATGAGATTAGAAAAAACTGCCAAGTGAGAGTACAGTGGGAGAGAGGCGAAGGCTGGGGACCGAACTTTGGAGAGCACCTACATTTGAAGAAGTTCAAGAACAGAGAAAGGTGAGAGTCCAAGCCAGCTAAAGGCGGAATGTTTATGTGAGTTTGTGTGTGTGGGCGGGTGGGCGGTGGTGGTACAAGTTCTAGCAGTTTCTGTTTCTAAAAATAAGAAACAAAGCGCTGATGGTGGAGCCACTAACAAAGTAAGGGCAATTCAGGCCACTTCCAAGACAAAAATGCATGCTATCTCCCCTGGGGTAGAATGATCAGGAATGGAAAGAATGTCCATCAAAGAGGATGGCAAGTGGGGAAAAAAGTGTCCTACCACAAATCAAACAGGGTCTTTGATTATAGCTGTACTTGAGAATAAGTTTACCTTCAATCATTCTTTGCCCTGCATTTGGCACCGTAAGTGAATGTCCCTTGTTCTGGCAGAGGCTCTACGAAGCCCCAAACCCGCCTACTGGTAACTGCAAGGGGCTGGTGGTGAACGGTTGCCTGCTCCCTGCCCTGTGCTCTCTCTGTGCCTCTGCCCCCCAAAGACCTTCAGATCCAAGCACTGGCAGCCATTTCTAAGGAGACTCCACTAAGTTCTCCTGATAACGGGTAATTCTAGTTTTCCTGAAACATTGTAAGCTTTATTATTTGTGCGGTAGCTTAGTGGTAAGAGTTTCTTCGAGGCTCAAGCCTGTTCATTAATTTTTATTTTCAAGAATAATACACAGTGCTGACAGTTAACAAAGCACTTTCCCACATGTTATTCAGTCCTCATGGGGGCCCCATGGGAGAAGCAATTTCATTCCCTTTGATTTACACTGATACCCGGAGAAGATGATGAAGAGAAGGCAGGTGACGAATATGATAATAATATAAATAGCCATCATTTACTGAATGATTAAGTACAAGGCAGAGTGTTAGGAACATAAACATTTTTTCTAAAAGCATTCACAGCCATCCTGCAAAGTTGGACTTAGCAGTCCCATCCTATAGATAATAAAACTGAAATTCTAAGAGGCGAAGTGACTTAAAGGTCACACCGCTGGTAACGGGTTGAGTCAATGTAAAAACGAATAATGTCTTCTGGTTCCAAATCCTTGGCTGTCTCCTCTACACGATAGTGACTGTGACACGAGGGAGTGTCTGGCACATGGAGACTCACTCCTTGCCAGCGTTTTCCTTCACATAAATGTCAGCACTGACCCTGCGATGCCTAATTTATCTTGGGGAACTACACAGGGCTGTAATTGGTTACCGCCGTCACCGCTTTTATTTGAGTAATGACAAGATTGTTTAAATGGTGGGATTTAACTAGTTTATTTTTGTTATTGTGCCCATAGAATTATTTTACATTATTGCTATGCAAATGGGTGCACAATTTAGTACAATCTGTGCTTTCAGTATAGTGAAAGAATAAATAACGAAAGAAAATAAGAGAACAACTTGGTGAGGTTTAAGTAGGATTTTCCTCTTCTCCAAAATCTTTGGTGTTTTTTCATGTTTCTTTTTATACTGACTGAAAAGGGTAAACTAACATGGACCAGATTCACATTTCTTGTGCATCTCACTAATCAGCATTTGGTCTGCAGAATCCTATTAGTAGGTTGTTCTCTCCACCTGGGGAGTTGGCAGTAACATTTTTTCCCCTAATGTTTTCTACTGGGTTTAACTTTGAAACTTTTAAATATTCTTGGATCATTCCCTTATTGAAACTGAGAAGTCTTTTCAATAAAAATCAAAAGGAGTTTGGATGCTTCTGACATAGTTTCTTAATAAAGAAAAGTCAGAGTGTTAACATAATTGTAAGTGAGGATTTCGGAAGTTCTTGCTTCATGTTACTTGCTCTCTGTATTGTTAAAGTTGTAGAAGAAACTCTAAAATGCAACAGTCTGTAAAACTTGATGAGGAGACTGGGGAGGGGGTAATATTAAGAGCTACTTTTATTTAGCAGCTACAATGTGCTGGGCTCTGTCCTAAGCAGTTCAGAGCCATTATTTTGAGTTCTCACGAGAACCTTATAAGGGAATAGGTTTTATGATTATCTTTGCTTTATAGATGAGGAAATTAAAATCTAGAGAGGTTGTCCAGCTTGAGTCAGGATTCATCTTATCGAAAATCAGAGCTTATCTTATAGAGTCACTGTGAGGATGAAATGAGATAGTGTTTACCAAGGATTTGGCACAGTGCAGCATTGCTGCTTAAATTAAATTATTATCATCTTATCTCGATATCCCTTTCAGTAGTCATCTCACGCATGGCACCGTCTCCTTAGCATTTGGCTCCTTGAGATAATTCTGCCTGACAGAAAACTGAGTGATGTGTTTCACTGTTTTGATTTAGTCTGTTGGCCAGAATTTGTTGATTGCTCACCATGGACCTATTCCAGCATATTCCTGGAAATTGCTTGGAAATTAGTACAATAATCCTAATTATTTGTATGTTTTGAGGATAAAATCCTTGGCAGATATGTCCATGTTGGGGATATTAAACTTAAAATGTCTGTCTTTGTAACAAGGAGAGGTGTTAGTTTGCGATATTCTTTTTTTTTTTATTAGCTTCCACCCAATAATTATTTTAGCAAAATATGAAATTCAATAGATAAAAACTGTAAATGCTCACAAGTGTCCTCAGATACCATAAATAGAAGTGGAGTAGAGTGCACTGGACTGGGGTTCAGAAGCCTTCGGTCTCATGCACGGCTCTGCCCCTGACCAGCTGGGTGGCCTTGCCCACGCCACTCCTCCCCTCCTTGCTTCTAAAGATGTTACTTGTAAATTGGGGACTTTGTGCCCCAGGATCTAAGTTCTTTTTTCTTTTTTCTTTTTTTTTATTGTTACTTTTTTCAACTCTTTATTCATTTGCCAGGAACAATATGGATTCTTCTTGTTTTAGTTGCCATTTCTTCATTTCCTAGAGGTTAAACTATTTCCTATTTGCATATTGATCCGGTTGAATTTCCTGTGTTTTTTTTTAAAAATTAGTTTAGGTGTACAAAACAATGTAACAGTTAGACATTTACACCCCTCACAAAGTGATAACCCCCCTCCCCCAATCTACTACTCCTCTGACATCATATATAGCTGTTACAATTCCATTGACTCTATTCCCTATGCTGTACTCCACATCCTATGGCAATATATATATTAAATTATAGTTGACATTCAATATCATTCAGCTTCGGCTTCAGGGGTACAGCACAGTGGTCAGGTACCTACACCATCAGTGAAGTAGTCTCCCTCTAAGACAAGTGTCTATTGGATACCCTACAAAATCTTTACAACATCATTGATTATATTCCCCAATTTTTATACAAAATTATATTATAATTTTTATCTATTGAATTTCATAGCTTGCTAAAATAAATTATTGGGTGGAAGTTAAAAAAAAGTATTACAAACTAACACCTCACCTTGTCACAAGACAGACATTTTAAGCCTTTCGTATCCCTGTGGCAATCTATGGTTACTAATTTGTACTTTCTAATCCCTTCACCTTCTCCCTCATCCCCACCCTCCTCCCATCTAGTAACCCTTTTTTCTTTAACCTGACATGATGAACCAAGATCCACTGGGGGAAAGTCGGCTACTTGTCAACTATTATTAGGGATAGAAGAGAAGGGAGCCTGGTACCTATGCTTCTGGACCTTACTGAGGGACTTAATATTCCACTAACTGACAAAAATCTTTTTAAAAAATTATGTGGGTGGGAGGTTGTTTGCATTAATTGTTAGTCATCTATCTACTTGTTTTGAGAAGAATGATGATCTTTGCACAAGGGGTTAAGTAAAATAGCTCCAGCGTGTCTCATAATGCCGACTCATTCATCATCATAATCATTATGGTAGCCAAGACAGAAAGGTAATTGGCCACAAACACAAGAACAATTTCTTTTCTTCTGAACTAATTGAGTCAAGGAAAGGGACTTGATTAAATATCTTTTAGCCATGGTCTACAAAGAATTTCATTTCTTGTTGCCATTGCACTCCGTATATACTCTAATCCAAGGAATTGACAAAACTGTGTTGTTACTGTGCAATCAATCATCTGTCTCCCCCACTGGCCTGGGAGCTCCCTGAAGGCAGGGACCCATCTTAATGACTATGGTATCTCCAGTGTCTAGCATAGTGTCTGGCATAGATCCCTCATTATACAATAATTAAATTAACCATTTTGAACTATTATGTGATCTTAACAAACCCAGAGGTCACCTTCAGTACTCGGTTACATCAGAGGTTATATTACTATGATTGTGCTGAGGAATTAGTTCAGATTGTAATCTGAATCCTCAGAATGGTTGATAGCTGCATCCTTAACTCACCTCTCAAATTGGTTACTCAGCAAGTGAACCGAAAACATTATACCTCCTCTTCTCCCTATCACACTGCCATTGGAGTTAAATAAAACACTTTGATTTGCATCCAGAAAATAAGAAAGGAGAAAAAGGTGGATGGTATAATATTACAGGGTCTTTATGAAGTCCTTTGAGCAATTTTAAAACTTCATGTAGGTTGAGCATATGATAAATGCAACCTATAAATCATATCTGAAAGCAAACTGGATTTTTCCAGAACTGGTAGGAATTTCTGTTCAATGAAGAGTACATAGTGGCACATTTCCCAGAGTATGTTTTGTCACTGAATAACTATTTAAATGCTGGATTAAACAATGTTTGTTTACTACAAGGCTCTTCAGAGCCTTTAATGCAATCATTTGCATTGCGAATCTACAAAAAGGTAATATAATATGTAATTGTTCCACAAACATTTGTAACAAATGATTTAGAAGAGCACATCTTAGAAAACACTTTTTCAGCTCAACTCGGACATTTCATAGGTAGAGTACTATTAAATGGTTTACCAGATAAGAAGATTTATTCAAAGGTGGTCAAATACAGTATTTAGTATAAAGCCAGGACTGGATTTCAAGTAGTCCAGAAGAGAACACTTGCTCCCACCCTGCCATATTGCAGACCACTACTAGCCAATGAGAGAACTTCCTTCAGTAGCAGCATTGTGGCTTCTGTTTCATGAAGCCTGCTTTGTTTGCCCAATACTTAATGATGTTTTAGTGCAGTGCATTCCAATCTCTGAGACAATTTTATTTCTAGTACAAAACAACTTTCATAGAAATATAATTTCCCAGAATAAAGGTACACAAGAGAAGAGTGGCTGAAAATCCACCTTTTAGACATTATATAATAATGGGAGAATAACTGCTCAGCTGTTGAATGGAAACATCTGGTGAAAATAATGAATGATAACGGATGCTGAGGATAGAGGAATTAGGTCCAATTTCCAAACAGGCCAGTAGCTCTCTGTATGTCTATGAGTACATGTCCTGAAGCCTAAGTTCCAGCTGACCTGTTCGGAATTCCTTTTTTTGTACCCATTAAATTCCAATCCCATTCTTTAAGGTCTTGCTCAGGTGTGATTTTCTCCTACCACGTCTTTTCTGACTATTCCACTCCTGTTTCCCTATCTTCCACATTCCTTCTTTACTGATCTCAGTTGGATGAGATGCCACGTGATAGACTTGGAAGAGCTAAGCAAACCAGACTCGAATGCTGGCTCTGCCTATATTTGACCACCTGGAAAACCTCATAGTATTTCTGTAAAGAGTTAAACACACACACACACACACACACACACACATTTATATGTTAATGCTTAACAAAGTGCCTCACACAAAAATGCTTATAGAAATAATTCTCTTTCTCTGTAATTATTGGGTGTCTATTAGGCCACCATTCTGCCCAACTAAACTAAAAATTAAGGGCAGAGGGTATGATATATATCTTTAACTATCCACAGTGCTAGAAGCATTCTTTCATTCAAAATGAATCTGTTCAATGACTCCTAGTAAAACAAACAAACAAACAAACAAAAAAGAATGACTCCTAGTAACTGATGAACATTTCACAGTAGGTGTTTACAATTTACTTTATCTTATGGTAAGTCTTATATGGGAGTAAGTGCCATTATTAACACCACTATAAAGTACATAAATTTGTTTTATTGCTGTGCTAATATTTGGGAAGGGCTATTTACTTTATCTTGACTCGTCTCAAGGGTTAGTGATTTTTGCCCAGGAACAGCAAATTCAATGGAAAACTTTCACCTCTTCGAAATGGAAACAGGAAGACATAAACAGGAAGGAGCCATCTGATTCTTAAGCTTTGGGTGACTCATTGTGAGCCTGGAGTAAATAGGTATTACAAAACTCAACATGTACAACCTCAGAAGGAGGCACAAGGATGAGTCACACGGAAGTAGATTCCTAAGTAGGATGTTTACTTGACTTCACCAAGTCATGGGTTTTCTTGGCAGTGGCCCCATGGACTTAAAGCTAAAATTTTTACAAAAGTCCTTTTTAACCTTCTGTTTCAGCCTATTCTTTTTCAGAAGCAGCAACAGAGTGAAAAGAATGTTGGATTAGGAGATCGAAAACTGGTTTTGTCTCCACCATGTATTAATGGGAAGATTTTGATCTTTCTATGCCTTCATTTTCTCATCTATAAAGTGTGATTTTGTCCAAAGAATATTAAGTACCTTTTAAGTGCTAAGTATGCACTTTTTTTTTTAGGTGCTGGGTGCTGGGCATAAGAAGATAAGTAAGGCAGAGTCTAATGGGGAAGACAAAAAAGTAAATTGATGATAAGAGGACTTAAAAGGTTTAAGCAGAAGACTTGCTTCTATCATCATCTTCCTTTCATGTTTCCTTTATTTATTAATGAGAAGATCAAACCAGAAAGAGTTAAATTACTTGCTATTTTCACAAAGGAATAATACTAGTTTTCACAACATCACAGTTTCAAATGTGATCATCAGACTCATTCAAAGATCTGAAATATAGGTTTTTCTTTCTTTGAATAGTAGCATTCCTGAAAAGTCATTGATAAATTATTTTACAAAAATCTACTTTAAGTATGGCAGAACAGGTTGCTATTGAAATATTTCTACTCTCTGGGTTTTTTTTTGTTCTGAATTTGATTTATTTAAAGAATAAGGTACACTTAAATTCTTAAGAAGGTCCCTGAAGGCCATTATAAATCTCAGTGCTAATTTCTTTCTCACATCTTATGTCAGAAATCTTATATGAGGGGATATATGGCAGATAGACCAGTACCGAAAAGACGGAAAGAGTACAGATTAGGAACCAGTATAAAAATCTAAATAATAATGACCGCCTTATTGTTGGCTGTATGCCAGGTCCTTACATATTACCTTACTTTATCCTTTCAACATTTTTACCCCATTTTACATGTGAGGAAATTGAGGATCAGAGTGGTGAAGTAACTTGCCTAGGTCACATGACAGGAGACTGTGGATGAGATGCTGATCTGGGATGCAAACTCTGTTATATAATGACTTTCCCAGGATATGATGCAAAGTAGAGGGCAAGGAGGGTCAAAACTTCCCTTCACTGTCATAAGCCAGGCAGCGAGAGGGAAGAATGGGGATTTGGGGTGAATAGAACATCCCCTCAAAATGGAAAAAAGATTGCCTAGAGAGGGCTTAACAAAGTGGGATGTTAGGAAGATGTCTGCTAAGGCAGCGGTCACGTGGAAACACTTGGCCAAGTCAGTCAGAGAAATTCATCCTGTCTGGAAAATTTCTCCAAGCTGCAGGAGAGCAGGGCCATCTGTTTAAACAGTACAGCTCTGTGGTAATAGCTTCATGAGACTATGTTAAATAAGGTACAGATTCCCAGGCCACCTTCCCCCGGGAAAGCAAAGAATGAGTTGAGCTTATATTCCCTCATCTATAAAAAAGAAGTTAAATTTATGGCGGGTCACTTCATGTAGCCCTCTGTTCAGGCACTTAGTACAGTGTCTGGACTATGATAACTGCTTAATACCTACTTGCTACTATTATTCTAAAGATCTGTAACTGTCAAGCACAGCGGACATGGGTCCCATCAGTCTTGCACCTTAAACTATAGTAACTCCAACCCACATGCCAATTACAAAAACCCACTGGGGAGCGCGAGAAGTCTACACCCACAGTGCACAAGTAAAACTCTCAGAGCCATTGTTTACTAACCTATAAAAATTCCTATTATTTCCCAGGATGTCTGTGATGAGTCTGACAAGATAACATAAGGACTCTGCAAACTGAAAACGGCTATCCAAATGTGAAGGAATATCAATACTATTATTACTATAACTGCTTATTGCTATTTTTAGAATAATAGAAAAACATATATTCTCATTAAAACATTTTTCTTAAGGGTTTAGGTGAATTTATTTAATCATTTTGTTCTGAGAAACATCTACCAAGAGCTAAATAGTAAGGGGGACAGTGGGGAAACTTATGCTTAGGTTAAATGGCAGATGAGTTATTATATTTAAATAAGTATTTGTTGGTTTTGCTTTTTAAATAAGTTAGATTTGCTTTTGTTTATTTAATTATTTTATTTAATTAATTTTGTCAATAAATATTTATTAAACCAGTTACCATGCAAGAGGCCACAGAGTAATATTTTAAGAGCATTAGAATTTGAAAATAATAATAATAATAATAATAATAATAATAATAATAAAAACTGGTCTGAATTCTATATCCTCCACTTATGAGCTTTCAAACCCCCATGTCTAGCAAGGGTTGTTCAGCCCTGTTAAAAGGTGACCTTGAACCATTTATGTACCATTCCGAGCCTCCTTTTCCTCATTATTGAAACCGAAATTGCACCACCTACTCTGCCTACTCAAGGGAATTTGTGAACATTAAATAAAATAATGGACTATGCCAATGTAAGATATTGTTATTTGGCAGAAGAGAAGTGTGAATGCTGCATTAATAAGTGAGAATGATGGTTTGCTAATATATAGTGAGGAATATTACTGATAAGTGGACTGATGCTATTCATTGCATTCTCTTTCTGTAGGAAATTCTAAGTGAACAGCTGACTGTGGTCAGAAGGATGATAGAGGTTGGTATGGGATCAGAGGTAGATTTTAATGGCTAATGTCATTGACATGCTTGCCTAATGTGTTGTTCTTAATATATTCATATTTCTTGTTTAGCTTCCATGGATATCAAGTACCCATTTAAAAAGTTATATTTCTAAAATATACATAATAATTGGGAGAAATGATCACAATATAATGGTATATAAATAAAAGAAATAGGCAGAACTCTCTATATGGCTGATTCTAATTTTGTTTTACATATCTATATCTATATCTATATCTATATATCTATATATCTATATCTATGTAGATATAGATATATAGATACAAAGTGAATATACCAAAATAACAATATTTCTTTTTGAGTGATAGAATTATGAATGAATTTTATCTTTGTCTTTAATTTTTTTCTATTTCTCTAATTTTCTTTAAATTTATTAATGTTAAAAAAACTTCGTATTTCAATTAGGGAATCCTAGAAATTTCACTCCAACGTACTATAAAATATTCTTCTTGTATATTTTTGTTAATATTTGAAAAGAAAGGATGCTTTGACCTTGAGATAATTTATTATGCCCAAGTTCCTTGGGGGGTGGGGGAGAGGCTGGTGGCAAATAGAAACTGGATAATGTGAAGAGTTAAGACAGAGATGGATAGATCAGGAGTGTGAGTCAGTGATAGGAGACATAGCATGACCATCTGTATAACTCAAGTATTTACAGAAGAGGGCAAAACATTGACAGAAATACCCAAGTCTAAAATAATTGAACAAATCTCTTATCAGACACAAAACTCAGGAGCTTCTAAAAAGAAAGTAAGATGATACAGACAGGTAGCAGACCAACCTTCCCTTACTCAAGACATTTGTATATCCAGCTCCAAACCCCAGTAAGCTACAAGTACAGTAAGGTTATAAGGCAGCCTCAAATCAGAGGGTCTTTAGAGAACTCCAGCCCCATGCTCAACCACTGGATGAATGTGTTCTACCATGTATGATGGCCAGCCATGCAGCTCCTGCTGGAGCAGCTGCTGAGATGGGGAGGCAGCTCACTCCTTAGTGAGGCAACTCAGTTCTTGGGTGGTGGGTCTCATGGTTAGATAAAATAATCCCTACTTAATGCTAGTAGTAGAGAATAAGTCCATTCTTTTTTCTGCATGAGAGCCATTCAAATACTTAACTCTATTGACACTAAGGACTTGAACTTGACTCTACTGATTTCAAAAGATTACTTCATAGCATCACTTTATAGCGTCATTAGGACTTCCTAGTTCATTGGAATTATTCTGCCAGATTAAATATTTCATGTGCCACCTAGTTCTTTAATAGTGTCCCATGATTTGAAAATGGTGTGTTCGTTTATCCTTGTTTCCCAACTAATTAGTTTTTTAGTCTAACCCAATTAATGTATTTTCTGTTTGTTTATTTTAGGCATGGTAAATACGCATCACATTGTTTGAATCAATTTATGATCATAATTATGTAACATGATTTGTCCCATCAAAATGATTATTAAAGAGCAATTTAAAAATAGTGATTTGCAGCCTCCAACAGAAGTTAGATCCACATACAAGACATATAAATGGTCAAATTATTATGACTGCAAGAGATGTGGCTACATGTATCTTAATACTGAGTTCATTAGGAGAGGAGCATAACTATAATAACATATTTGGCATAAATATAATTCAGGAACAGTATAGAACTACTTTCTTTTTCATCTAGAAGTCTATTTACTACTAAAACTGCTTTGATAAATAATGTGGTCTTATTTATTTATTTTTATAGAACAGACTGACAACACCCTGCCTCACACCATAAAAACACAAAAACCACTATCTTTAGTCACAGAAACGTATGCTTTTGAAACTTGAGGAAAATTTAATCTACTAAAGGTAACATTTTTTTAGAAGAACAGATAATTATCAATAAGTGGGCATTTTATTATTTATGTATTTTCTATCTACTCTCATTTCAATATAATCTTTTGCTAAAATGTAGGGACATTTTATTTGCAATAAGCAAACTGAGCCTTGATATTACATATCATTGGGAGCATTTGAATGGACAATGGATGAAAGTTTGTCTCTCAGTAGAAGATAACTATGTGTATATGATTCATCCCTGGTGAAGCACAATTAACTTTACAATAGTGCTTGAAAGTAGTATAGTGAAGTAGAAGGTACATAAGATTTTAATATGAGTAGATTTGGCTTGAATTCTAGCTTTATTTCTTATTGGGTTTGTAAACTTCTGTGTTTTCAAGTTCCTCATATGTAAAATAATGTTAAAACCTACTCAAGTGGTTGTTGTAATGATCAAATGGGTTAATATATAAAAACATTTATCAGAGCCTGGCATATGTTAGACATGTTCATTTCTTTACCTTAAACTCTTCAACTAAACCTAGAGAAGGTTACTCACTGCCTTCCTTTCATCACGTTCTTTTGCAGGAAGGCATAAAGTTATGAAATTAGAGATGGAGGAAGGTGAGATCCTTTTTGAAGTCAAAGTGAAGCTCAGATGGAAGTATGTACATTTTGCAGATATAGCTGCTTTATCAGCATGTATTGATTTAAAAATCATTTGGACATATTTCAAGCAATTTAAATTCTATTTGCAGTTGATATAGAACAGTTTGAAAAAAATTCTTGTATGCGTAGGCACTAAACTTGTTTCAAGTATATTTGATATAAGTAGAAATATGGCCTACAAGATTTGTTTTTTTTCAGGTGGGAAATGAATGCATAGGGTATCCAACATAGTCATACTCTGACTTTTTAAAAAAGCCTTTTACATTTTTTATTTGCTGTAATCTGATAGCTTCTCCAGTCACCTTTATAAGTGCCTATTTGCAGGTGGTCTCTATACATCGTCATGTTGCCCTGAACAAACAGAAGAATCAAAGTATTATAGATTCACTTTACCCTGAACTGAATCAAACCCTTGTGATTCCAAAGCTGGTAGACAAGCTGCTACCTCTGCCATAAGAGCCCACAACTAGAACTGTTGTTTCTAAGCACATACAATCTTGGCTATGCTCAAGGAATCAGGAGATTGCTCCTGAAACTCTTGGCTCATGATACAGCTCCTAGGTCAGCAAAGGTATAAAGTAGATGCCATGAGCCTAGCCACTTGACACTCATGAAGCTATTGACAAAACCATGAAAATTTGGAAGACAGTGCACGAAACCTAACACGTATCTAGAACCACTGTGCTAGCCAGAAAAAAAAATATGCAAAAGAAGTAAAGCCTCCAACTCATTTCCATATTCCAAGACTTGACTGAGTGCATATACTTGGCTGAACCTCAATTACATCTGATAGCCTAGAGACATGGCATTTGCAAGGGCATATGGAATATGTAGCGTATAACTTTCAGCTTTAAAGATATAAGAAAGAACTTTCATTTCCATGCAAGATGGATGGAATAACAGAAATTGGATTTTACCTCTTGGCTCAAACAACCTAAAGGAAATAAAACCAGACAAGCTACATGAAATACTAGTTTCCCAGAAACTGGACATCAGATAGTGAAGGGCCGTGATCCTTAAGAGACAGCAAACAAATGAGGTCAGCCCTATAATTGCCCAAGCTTATTACCTTGAGCCAGTTTCCAGGCCTTGCAAAGAGTCCATCAGTTGAAGAGATGAATCTGAGAATCAGAGGAGACCAACATGGCTAGAGTTTCCCAGAGAGGGTCCCAGAGAGAAGAGAGCCACACAGAGAAAAAATCTGGGAATACACAGCGAGTCACCCTTGGGTATTCAGTGGAGTATTGATTGACACATACATGTGTGAAGAAACTACCAGAGGCCAGGGAAAGAACCATCTGAATGGCTGTTGGGATCAGTACTTGACAACCACAGAGGTCTGGGAAGAGTGCCAGTTACCTCCAGCCAAACTGGAAAACCTCACAACTCATGGAGCATTGAGCAGCACAGTGAGAAGGGTCTTGCCTCAGTGGTGAGACATAATTGGCCCTAGACTCAATATCGCTCTGCTCCCACCTTAAAAGCAAGACTTAAAAGGATCAGAGAGTTGAACTACATCCCAGAACACAGTTCAATATTTACAGGAACACAAAGATATGTGGCCCCCAAAGGGTAAAAGTCACAATGTCTGGCATCCAGTCAAAGATTACCAAGAATGCAAAGAAGTAAGAAAATATGACCCACACACTGAGGAGAAAAATTAACCAATCAAAAGCAACCCAGAACTGGCACAAATGTTAGAATTATCAGAAAAGAACATTAAAGCAGTTACTATAACTGTGTATTCCAGATGGTCAAAAGTTAGAGACATGAAAGGTATTTTATAAGAAGACCAAAATTAAACTCCTAAAGATGAAAACAACAATGTGTGACATGAAAAATACACTGGATATGCTTAGCGGCTGATTAGATGCTGCAGAAGAAAAAAATTAATGAACATGAATATCTAGCAATAGAAACTATCCAAAGGAAACACTGAGAAAAAAAAAGATTTAAAAAAATGTAAAGAATATCAGGAAGCTTGGGGCAATTCCACGTGGTGGCCTAATCCATGTGTAATTGGAGCCCCTGAAAGGGAGGAGAGAGGGAGGGCAAGAAAAAAGTATTTGAAGGGATAATGGCCAATATTTTTCCAAATTTTATTTTAAACTATACACCCACAAATCCAAGAAGCTCAATACCCTACAAGCACAAGAAACATGAAGAGAAATATACCAAGATACATCATAATCAAACAGCTTGAAACCATTAATAAAGAGAAAAATATGTATGCCAGAAAAAAAGACATACCATGTAGACAGAACAAAGAAAATAGGATGACAATGAACCTCTCATCAGAAATAATATAAGAAAACAGTAGAGCAACATCTTTAAAGTACAACAAGGCTCAACTTAGACTTCTATACATAGAGAAAATATCTTTCAAAAATAAAGGCAAAATAAAGATATTTTCAAACATAAGGAAGCTGAAGGAGTTCATCAGCAGCAGATGCACAGTGTAAGAAATGGTAAAGAAAGTCCTCCAGGCGGAAGGAAAATGAAATGGAAGTCTGTAACTTCATAAAAATTCATTGAAATGGTAACTTTGTGGATAGATATATAATCTTTTTCTTATTATTTAAACCTCTTTGAAACATAATTGACTGGTTAAACCAAAATACTAAAATGTATCATGGAGTTTGTTTTATATATATTTATATACATAAAACATAAATACATACATGCATACACGCAAAATGTGCGACAATACCACAAAAGCCGGAAGGAAGGAAATGAAACTATACTTTGTAAGATTTTAATTCTATACATGAAGTACTACATTACTTGATGATAATACTAGACTAGGATAAGTTAAAGATGTATACTATAAACCCCAAAGCAACCGCTAAAATAACAATTACAACAAAAAGAATTCTTAGCTAATAAGTCAAAAAAGGAGATAAAATGGAGTTGAACAATTACTCAATAAATCCCAAAATGGGCAGAAAATAAGGAAAAAGAGAACAAAGAACAGTAGTACCAAGATGATTAGCCTTAAACCTGATCGCATCAGCAATCACATTAAATGTAAAAGTTCTAAATAGCTCAATTAAAGGGTAGAGATTATCAGGGTGGATACAAAAGCAAAACCAAGCTCTATGCTGTTTACAAGAAACATACTTTAAATCTAAAGACACAATTAAGTTAAAATTCAAAGGGTGGGAAAAGGTGCACCATGCTTTCACTGGACAAAACAAGCTGGGGTGGTTATAATAATATTAGAGAAAGTAGATTTCAGAGCAAAGACTATTACCAGCAATAAAGAAGGTAATCTTATAATTATAAAGGTGCAAATTCTTAATAAAGGCGTAACAATCCTAAATGTCTATGCATGTAATAACAGCCTCAAAATACATGAAACAAAAACTTGAACACTACCAATTTGCCTTAATTAACATTTATAGAATATTCCACCCAACAACAGCATAATACATACTTTTCAAGTGCAATGGAGCATTTGCCAAGAAAGATCATCGTCTGGGTCATAAAACAAGTCTCAAGGATTTAAGTTCCTACAAAGAACATTCTTGGACGCCACAAGCAGTTAGCAGTAGAATTAGCATTCATCAAGGCCTGCCTGGCACCCAAATCTCTGGTTTTTTCCCATTGTGTGTTTCTCCCTGTTGCCTTCTGTGTTTCAATTCTTCTCTGACCTGCATGGCTTTGGGCTTCTTTCTCTGCCTCAGCTGCAATAGCTCTGATAGGAAGAGATTTCTTTCCACTACCTTTTCCCATAAAACTTCAAGAATAAGCACTCTCTTCATGATCAAGTTAACTGAAGGAATGTGTTGTGATGAGCAAAATTCTTCTCATAAGATATTTGGACTTTAGAATGGTAGATATCTTGGAGGAAAAAAAAAGTCTTATTTTTTCTATACATGAATTTCAAGTCTGGAAATGACTTCAAGCTGATACAATGATACCGTATTTCTGCTCTATTTACTCAGCTTTTTTCACTTGCTGTTTGATTTTTGTAAAACTACTTCTTTCTAATCGGGTCCATGCCTTAGACCACGTATTTGTGGCAATTTTATTTCTGGCAAAATTCGCACCGTGGATGACATTCACAAGTATGACATATTCCTGAGGCTGTTCCTAGATTTTGACTAAAAAGAAAAAACAAAGACAAAATAATACAAATTATGTGCAGATTTTGCAGACTTCTATTTGTTGTGTTATTGATAAAAGCATTTTATAAGCATGTGTCAAATGAAAGCAGATGTTTAAAGATTGAAAAAAAAAGGTCATTTTACAAGAAACAATAAAATGATTAAAAAGAAAATAAACATGGCAAGCATGTGCCACTGAAGGAGAAAAATAGCTACAACTTAAATACTTTTAAAATGACAATATATAGAACTTTTCACTGTTGCTGTTACTTTTGAGGATCATCCCTGCAAATTTCATTTGCATCATCATATAAAAGTCTTTGCCCTTTTTTGGCTGTGTCATTACTAACAGAAATATTTACAGCATCAGTGAACATAGGTACAATGTAGATGGAATGCGGCTCTTCGCATTTTCCCTCTGCTTTGCTTTCTTCCTTATTAAAATATGTGGAAATGGTTAAAATTTAAAAGCAAGAAAGTTACCATGAAAATAATAATTCTTAATCTCTAAAACAATTACTAAATACCACAGCTATTAGAAAAAAACCTGCTCATCATAGGCTGAAACATAACCTTGGATTTATAGTGAATTCAGCAAACACTTATTGAGCACTGTTCCCCGCTAGGCACTGGGGCAAATTAAGATAGCGATGTACTCTGTCCACAGGAAACTAGAGGCCAGGTCAGTAAGGCCCTGACGTGACAGTTGTACACTGCCTTTCCTCTCCTAGCAAGCAACTGGAGAGGTTATCAATAAGAACAGTTTTAAACCTGATCCAATGTATAAGGAAAGTGCATCTGCAAAATTTATTTCATTCATAGTAGCACATTACATGGAATAATATATTTGTCTGCTCAGTATCACCACACCCCTTTCCACATACAAGTTTCAAC
This sequence comes from Hipposideros armiger, assembly GCF_001890085.2. Taxonomy (NCBI): domain Eukaryota; kingdom Metazoa; phylum Chordata; class Mammalia; order Chiroptera; family Hipposideridae; genus Hipposideros; species Hipposideros armiger. The sequence continues at coordinate 4,252,576 of NW_017731429.1, read as the reverse complement.
ATTAAAATTCTCAGTCATTGCTGTTTTTACCTGAACCTGCACCTTGATTTCTGTGGGACAGTACCTAACCAAGGCCAGGGACTCAAAGGCCTTTTCTCTCTCTCTTTCTCTTTCTCTATCTCTTTCCCTTTCTCTTTCTCCTTCCTTCCCTGATGTCTCTCTCTGTTTCATTTTGTGATAAGTACAAAAGATACCATTTGGGAACTTTGACAGACAAGTGCCCTAATTCATGGACAAACCTGTCCATAGTTACTGAAATCAAACATCCACGTGGAGTGAAGCACAGATGGGAGACTGAGAGTTTGATGGCACACGCACATGCCTGGTTTATGTTCCTGAGACAAAGCTCTAATCCTGCCCTTCTGTCTGGTTTATAAGACACATTGCCCCCTTTCTTCCTAAGCTTGCTGAGCTTTTTCTTTTTTAAATTACTGGCAAACAAAAGAACGTGAACCAGTGTATTGTGGTGGTCCAGGTGGGAACTGCTGCCTTAAAGAGAAGAATCTTTCCCTATTGGAAAGGCTCAGAACAGGGAATAAGAACAGACATTTACACTGTAAATCAGTAAATTTAATCATAATTCTACAAGCAAGATGCTCTGTTTTATGAAGAAGAATCACCCCAAAATATGTGTCAAGAAGAAATAACATTATGTCAGCTCAAAAAATACATCATTGCAAGAAGACATAAGCACTACCTTAAATTTGAATTAAGAAGTTCATTTATCAGATAATACTGACTTGCTTTATTACCACAAGTGAAAATAAATATAATTCTAGAGAGAAAACTTTTCGTTTCTCCCCAGAAAGCCTTGTCCACAGTTCAAATTGAAATAAAAAATGTCCTATATGGAAAGTTTCGAAACTATATAAAGTTGAGTACAGGATGTGCCTCCATGTAAACAGTAAGACTCCATGATTCAAAGCCAAAGGAGCTTCAAGGAAACAGCTACTGTTCTTCTGAATAAGCCCCTTTTATGGATTGCAGTCAGGCCTCGCCTAAGGCTACTAACACCAAATAAAAACCCCAGGAGAATAAATACAACTGGGTTTAGGGAATACTGCGTCCTAGGCACTCCATGTTACCTTCCGCTTCTCATTCTGATCTGCCTCTGATTTTGGACTTGTCACCTTGGCAACCTCATGCATTACTGCCTCTGGTAATTGTGCTTTGGTTCCAAGGCTGCCCAGGCCAGGCTATCAGAATATTACTCACTCAGACGCCGGACTTTTCTGATCCGTGGATGGGGATCCAACAGTCAAAAGAGAAACTGTTCAACTAAAATCTGCACACACTTTCCAAATGCCTACCAGGTCCCAGGCATGGGGCCTGGTGCTGGGAAGCAATAATGGATTGAGACCACTGTCGCTACCCTCAGGGTTCTCCTAAGAAAGGGAGGGATGCCCACGGCTCAAGGTCGAAATCACAGGCTGTTTCGTAGCTGCCACTCATGCCTGGGTGCCCGTGCGCAGCCCTCCCCCCACACCACAGCAATATAGTCAATGAATTGGTTCCATTTGCTGGATTTGTAAGCTGGCCATAGGCTTTAGTAAATAAGATTCTGATTTTCCAAGAAAATGTAATGACAGGTTTTCAAAGGAAGATTGGGGAAATAGTAATAAGGAAGTGTGCCACTATCCTTCAGTGCCAAGCACTCTATATGCCTTACTTACATTACACAGCCACAGAGAAATAATGTATGGAAAACACCCAGCTCAGAGATTGGCACACTATTATTATGACTGCTCCACATTACATCAATCTAGCAAAGGAAGTCCTTATTATTTCCATTTAACAGAGGAAGAAGCTCTGTTCAAAGAGGCAAAGGGACTTATGTAAGTCTCAGAGCTGGTGCATGGCAGAGCAGGGTACCAGCCCAGGGGGGCTTAGCTCCAAAGGGCTGCTCTTTCTACTCCTATGCAGTTGGATCAGAAAATAGTGCAGACGCTAATTTGCATGAACTCTCATTTGAGAGTTTCATTTTAGCAAGGCATACTAATTAAATAAAGATGAAATACTCCATTCTGTTCAACTACCATTTGTTGAGACTCTATTTGGTATACAGAAAGAAAGAGCCTTTGAATGCTAAGTGTTCGAAGTTTAAAAGTCAGAAATCTCTTTAACCTTTAATCATGTCAGACCGGGCAGATCTGCCTCAGAGAGGACTGGCCTGCCCTGCACTGCCCCGCGGCACACATATTCGCTCTGGCACGTCTGATCAAAGCCTGCTTTCAAACAAAGGCAGGTTTGGGCAGTGCCAGTCACTGAAATTTCAGTTGACTTCATTAGCAGGAATAGAGAGGTATGGGGAAGAGGGGACAGGGGGACCCCAGCCACAAATCTGAGAAAGGGCCTGTGGATCTATCTCTGCCTCTTACTCTCTAGGGCTGGACATTAATTCTTCAACTTTTCTGACCCTCTGCCGCTTTATCCTTAAAATAGAAGGTTTGGAGTGGTTTATCTCTAAGGTAACTTGCAGCCTTTCTATGTCATGGCTCCCTTTTTGGGTTAAAAATAGGCTTAAATGAGCCAACTGATAGGGTTCATTATAGGGATTTTAAAGACAAGTCTTGTACCTTCTTTGAATAGTTAGTTTCTTGAGTAGAAAAACTGTATACCTTAGATGATCTTCTCACAGCCCTTAGCAAAATACCTATCATTAATAGGTGTCCAGCTGAAATTTTTATAGTGATAAAGGAATAACCGAATACTTTATATTCAAAGGAAAATGGATGAGATTTCAAATGCAAAAGCTGCCAGAAACGTATTGTGCAATGTCTCAGATGCTTTGATACATCTACTTCTCAATCTAGTCCGAGAGCTACAATTCTGGCTGGCTGTCAGGTGCCTTTGAAACATTAAAAAAAAACAAAAAAAAATCTGAGTTTTAGTGCTAGGAACTGTTTACCACACACACACACACAAAAAAAAAAACTCAGTCTTTTTTTTGTGTGTGTGTATGTGTGTTTGATATCAAAATTTTGAAATATGTGTGAAGGACAGCACCAAGCCACTTGTCCACACTCCCAAGGACCAGAAAACATGAAACAAACAAGGTCTGTGTTTCCTCTCAGAAACTTTAGACCTCTGGCGTTAGAGGATAGGTCAGGGTCACAGCGAGTAAGCTAGGGTATATGGCGGAAAAGATTATTTTACTCATTGTTTAATTCCTAGCACCTAATACACTGTAGTGCTTAAAAACATGTATTGTATCAATGAACCTATGAATAGATAATTAACTACAGAATTGAATTTACATTGCTTTGGGAATAAACATGTCTTATGACATATGTTACATAGCAAAGGCTCTGGTAACCTAGTTCCATGTAACAACACTGCTGGTTTAAGAAAGGGATCACTCTAGACCTAATGGATTCAACTAGAAGACTCTTAATTCTAAATGAATTCCTCAAGGTCTAAGTAGTAATTCTGAGAATGCACAGAGTCACTGAAGTTGGCCAAAGATCAGCGTATACACTGGAAGATTACTCAGCTGAAGGGGAGCCATCAAGCTGGAATAATGTTCACAGGGAAATGAGGCTTGTGTGATGAATAATAGAATAGCTTATAAAAGAGATAGGTCCCAGTTGCAAATGGAAGTGAATGTTAGAGAAAATAGAACACTAGAAGATTTTTGAGAAATATGCTGTGTGGAAGTGAAATTGCAGGATGGAAGAGTCCTCAATCTGAGCCATATCAGAGATTATGTCCTGCCTTAGACTAACCGTTGATGGAAAGTAGAGAGTTTGAGGGTGGAGGTACAGAGGATTGGGTATAATGTCAAAATCAGTAATTCAGGCAAACATCAAGTTACAATAACTTTTTCCTTTATTCAGTCAACTATAGGTGCTGGGCACAGGACTGGGTATTAGAAGAAATAAAAGGAATGTGAATAGACATTTTTGCCTTTAAGTAGTTTATTGTGAAGGAGCCCCTCTACTTTTCAGGACCAAAATAATAAGCACGTCAGGTACCTGCTTCAAATTTTTCATTTGTAAAGTGAAGATGCTACTCTCTGTCCAATCTGCCTAAGCAGAGCTTGGAGATAAAATGGTAGTAGTATTATTATGAAGGTGCTTCTTAACCATATTATATGGAAATAGAGGATTCTTCTTCTAGTTCTATGATGACAACAGTAGCAGTAAAGAATAAAGCAAGAATTTTAAAAAGATAATGTAAATGTTGAAACACGGTTTTAAAATAACAGTGATTTAGATTTGTTTCCTAACAGGATACAGACACTGATCTGGGTGTAACTAACAACCCACGACCAAGGCCAGTGGAGGTACCATCAAAATAGCCCCTAATTCTTTCTGCTACTTTTGGCCTATTCACAGGGAGCTTTATTAGCTTAAGTCTATAACTGTTATTAGATGCAGTCACATACGTACACTTTTTGTGGTTTCTCTCTCTCCATCTCAGCTGGGTATGTTGCTGTTACCCTATCGTTTACTATGACCTAGCTTCTCTTTGTTTATTGCCTATTTCATTTATCAATTGTCTCTGGTGGCATGGATCTGGGACTCAAGGCCAAAGAAATACAAGTTGGATTGAAATAAGAAACAACACATGAACAACATTTGGATATTTTTTGATTAAAAGCATTATTTGGACAGTATTTTTCCACTGAACTTTGCAAATGAAGATGGTGACACCCTCCTTCCCAAAGAGAACTTCTAAGCATTGATGACTAGCCATGTTTGAAAAATTCTGAAGCTTTGAATAATGCTAGGAAATCAACTAGAAGAAACAGGAACGTCAACATGCAAGACTTAAAAGTTCAAGCGAGTAGCTCACGCTCACAGTGTAGTTATGTACCATGGAGGTGAGCTTTGGAAGCCTGGCTGTGTCTAAAAAAGGGAAGGGAAGAAATGAGAAAATGTCAAGAGGTAAAGAAAGAAACTGGGGTAAATGAAGACCAATCTCCCCCTATGGAAACCAGAGAGGGCTCTTCAAGAAGTAAGAGCTTGACAGTGGGCATGACATTTAGTTGAAGGTGACCTGCAAGTGCTTGGCGTTAGGTAAAAGCACAGATCAGAACAGGTGCCCCAGGACAACCGGAGCATCTGGGTGGATGCCAGCCCTTCGGCTTTCATCAAGATTGGACACTGGCACCGCCTGAGCCAGGGACGGGGCAGAAAAAAGGGCTTTGCCAGCCTCTTGGTGTTTGTGTTAATTAAACTTAAGTTTAAATCTGTGCCCTTCATGCCTGTCAATTTAGGGGGAACCTTTTCACATTATATTAAAAACAGAATAGTAAGTATATCTCAATAGTTTCTTCCTACTGCAGCAGGCAGACCTGGGACGGACTCCTGGTTTTGTTACTTCCAGAAGGGTGACTGGGGTAAATTATTTTAGTTCTCTGTGCCTCAGGGTTTGCTCCTTTATACAATGAGGACAAGCCACTTAATAAGGTTGTCATGAGGATTAAATACAATAATTGTGTCTATATAATATTGGCATATTAGGGTCTTTAAAAATATTATTTCCTTCCTTCCTTTCATCTCTATCCTCAAGGTACATGGTCAGAATTCAAAATTAATAGCCAATATTTATTACGTTCCACATAGTATTCTAAGTGCTTTACTTGTAGTAACTCCTTAATTTGCACTACAGCGCTACAGGACAGATATTACTTTTGTTGATTTTTCAGAGGCGGAAACAGGCACAGAGCAGCTAAAAGGCAACTTGCCCAAGCTCTCCTGGCTAGGAAATCGCAGAGCCAGGACACAAACCCACAAACTCAGGCAATGGAGCTCTAAAGCTGGT
>NW_017731429.1:4235400-4239777 GCF_001890085.2 Hipposideros armiger | reverse complement strand
GAGCTTGGAAAGTTTGTGCTCCTCTTGACATTTACTTAGGCTGTTAGCTAGGTCTTAGTGGTGTTCTGGGTCCCTGAGATTGACATATAAATTTCCCACTGATAAGTGGAGTATAACACGATGGTGACTGCCATTTATTGAAACTGTCTTTAGTGTGCCAGGTTCTGGGTCAAAAACTGAGGGTTTCAAGGTCTGGTCAGCTAGGCATGTCAAGAGGCTCGTGGATTATTTATATCATTTAAAATAAACTCATGATATAGAGGTTATTAACATACACACATGCTATTTTTTTAAAAGATGAATTCACACAGCTAGCTATGGGCAGTGGCAAGGAGTGTGATACTCCAACCCAGGTCTGTTTGAATCCACCTGCGCTCACCATTTTACTACCTCCTGTTCCTAATGGGAATTAACCTCCGGTGACAGGAATGAATGCTTCTTTTGGGAATTTTTATATTTTCTTTCCTCCTATCACAACTGAATTTTCCATTCCTGAATGTGCAAAATTAAATTGCAAAGTAAGGTAGCCTGAAGTTCATGGACTTTTAGAAAACTTCGTCTGATGCTATGACTTACTACGGTAGCTGTGTATGGATGATTAAGGCAGACAAGAGGAGAATGTAAAAAAACCATTCATGTTCTCTGCCCAGAAAGTACATGACCTTCTACTAGAGGGAGAAGTGTGGACAGGAGCACCCGGTCTGGGGCTCGTTACTGCCCACTGACCTATCCTACAAGTAATTGTTAGCTCTGGAAAATCCTAACTTTCCTAAAATCAGAGCGCAAGTTTGATCACCTCAGAGGGTGGAGATGAGGCCTGTTAGACTGAGCTTCTCAAATGCGGTCTACAGCAGAGACTGCAGACAGGCTTTGTCTCATGTGCTAATGCAGGCAGTGTCAGGGGTCATTGAGGACTCTGAAGTTGTCTCAGTGTCAGAGGAAAGAAGGGTGGGGACAATGAACAATCTCTGTTCTGAGATTGAGAGAAACATGTCCTGTATTTGTCATCCTGGGTAGAAGTTTCAATTGTCATTCAGCATAAGCCAGGTTGTGATGTTACTTATTTAAGTCTGTCCCAGTTCCTGAACTCAACTGAAAGAATGCAATGATAGAGTAAGATACAATCTATTGTATCTGTAGAGTCTGGCACATAGTAGGTGCTCAATAAATGTTCACTGAAAGAATGAATGCAAACTTCTATGGTTTCATGTTGGCAAAATAGAGTTCTTCTCCCCCAACTCCTGATAATCAGGGGAACTGGGCACATTGAGGTCACTTTGCAAAGTGCCCTGAAGTTCCATGTCAAGGAGTTCAGGGCANTATAAGTGGACATTTTGGTCAACGTTGTTCAAACAGTAGTTCACCATAGTCAGAGGTGTCTGGACGCTGATGGTAACCACTTTGAGCACCGCTTGTAATTGCAGAAGTCAAACGTGACTCGTACTCACCTTTTGTTATTGGTATATATTGAGTATTACAATTTTCATAGTTTTCCTTTCTTAAACTGTGTACACATTTTTTGGCACCCTCTGTATTCTTTTCCTTCCATTACACTAGTTTCTTCTCCTGTAGTCTCTTTCCCAGCTAATGGCACCACCATTTGTGCAGTTGCCCAAGCCAGAAACCTCAGGCTTATCTTTGATTTCTCCCTTTCCTTCCAATCTAACATGCTGTGAGTGTTGAATGTAATTAAAAATGGTGCGCCAATCTTCCTCAGCCACTCCTATGGCCTCTGCCTTAATACAGGGTCTTCCCATTTTTTGTCTATGGTACTGTGACAGTCCCCAGGTGGTTTCCCATCCTCTCACCCCAGCCACCTAAAATCCATCTTCCCCAATGCATTAGGGTCATTTCTAAATCACCAGTATGATGATTTTACCCCTCTGCTCAAACTCCTCACTGGTTAGAGCAAGTCTCAAGATATTTAACATATTATTATAAGACTCAGGATCCTTCACACCTGACCTCAACTTTCCTTTTCACAAAAACACACAAACAAACAAACAACAAAAAAAACCACTCCAGTCTATGGTTTCCATGTTTTAATTGCACTATGTTCTTTGTTCCCAAACATTTACTGGCCCAACTCCACATTCTTGCTCATGTTCCTCCTGCTATCCAGAATGAGCTTTCCTCATTTTCTATCTGTTCTGGTTATTCTCTCAATCTATTTCAAATGTTTCTTCTTTTGAGGATACACTCTGAGAATAGACCTAATCTAAAATTAATTGCTCTCCTCTCTGAACTCTCATAGTTCTTAGTTTGTACTAATCAGATTTTTATGGCAGCTCATTATGAATATACCTGTTTCCTCTGCTGAGATAGTGAAACAGCTCTGTGACGCTGGAAAGTGCTGAGTTTGGGGAGTCAGAACACCAGGGATTAGTCCCATTTCAGTCACTTCCCAGGCTCAAGTCACATATGTAAATTGTGGGTGGGCAAATCCCTACCTCAAAAGGTGAAATAAAAATTAAATTAGAGAACATAGGTGAGAGTGTTATAGACATGTCACATATTGGGTAGCAGAATTGTGAGCTCTCTGAGAATGGAAAACGTGCCCAATTCACACCTGTGTCTCCANTGTCATTCGATAGTGAAACAGTGAGAAATAATCCCTTTTCTACATGTGGCATTGAATAAATCCTTGTTAAGACTACTTTACATATAATCCATAAATCTGACTTTGAGCATATACCTGAGGAAAATGAAATCACTATCTAGAAGAGATATCTGCCTTCCCATGTTCATTGCAGCATTATTTACAATAGCTAAGGTATGGAGGCAAAACTAATTGTTCCTAGAAGAATGAATAGATTCAGAAAATGTGTATATACATACAGTAGAATATTATTCAGCCATTTGTGACAATATGGATGAACTCTGAGGGCATTATGCTAAGTGAAATAAGACAGAGAAAAACAAATACTGCATGATCTCACTTATTTGTGAATTCACTCATATATGAATCATGTGGACTCGGTTTTGTTATATGTGAACTTACAGAAAGAGACAGTAGATTACTGATTGCCAGGCATCGGGTTGGGGAAATGAATGAAGGTGATCAAAAGGTACAAACTTCCAGGTATAAGATGAATAATTCTGGGGATCTAAGGTCCAACATGGTGACTATAGTTAATAATGCTGTGTTATAAACTTGAAAGTTGCTAAAAGGGTAGATCTTAGAAATTCTCATAACACACTAATGGTAATTAGTGAGGCGATGGAGGTTTTAACTATCTTATTGTGGTAATTACTTCACAATTTATATGGGTATGAATTCATCACACTATACACCTTAAAGTTACACAATATTATATGTCAATTATATTTCAGTAAAGGTGGAGGAAAAAAGAAAAGATGTATGGATATTGAAAAAAACATTAGATACTTTCCATTAAAAAAAGGCTACTTATAAAATGGGATACATATATTATAAACCAAAAATAAACCTAGATAGCCTAATAGTAATTAAAGGGCTAAAAAGGGAAGTGAAAAAAAAAATTAAGGCTCTTTGGTAACCTTAGCCTGGACAAATTCCTACAAAAGCGACATTTATAGCTCACCAAATATTCCTGTGTTCCCCCTATTTCCCAGGCCCCTTGCAGTTAGGCAGGGCCCCATGGCTTGCTCTGGTCAATGAATTATGAGTGAATGTGTCCATTTGTAACAGTCTCTTCTCCTGCCTTGTATCAATGAACTTATTCCCAATGGTGCAGCTATAAGATTGTGACAACTCTATCATCTGGGTACTGAGTGGCTACGTGGAAGCAGAGCTGTGCTTCATTTGATGTGTCATGTGGGTAAGAAAAAAAAAACTTTTGTTGTGTTAAGCAAATTTAAAGATTGTTTATTGTCGGTCTTTGTGTAGTTAATACCTGAAATAAGTAATTTTATACAGCGTTCTACAATTTACATGGATATTTCAAATGTATGATCTTTTTAGTTTGACACAGTGTCTAAAGCATATTCTATTTATTGGTCCAAAGAGCATAAAATTAGAAGCCATATTGTCTTAGATTGAAGCACTCAAGGTTTATATTAGCTACATTAGAAAACTCCCTAAGAAGAGGGGTTGTTAAAAGAGAAACCAATTGTAAAGGATACTTAGAGGAGGATCTAAGAATTGGATGGGAAGGAAGGTTGAAGTAGAAGAGATGACCCCAAATTGCTTCTAAACTCTTGAGCTGCTACGAAAGGAGCTGTGGGATGACTCTTCCTGGGAGAATTGCAATACTTGGTCTTAGAAGGTTTTCATGGGTTTTCTCAGTGAAAGTTATGATTTTTCATAACTTTTTCCTACTTTAAAGGTGGGCCGGATTTCAGGGAAGAAATTAGGTGGGCTCCATAAAGCTAAACTGAATTGAAATTAAAAGGTAG
>NW_017731429.1:4229779-4231143 GCF_001890085.2 Hipposideros armiger | reverse complement strand
CATAAGCCAGGTTGTGATGTTACTTATTTAAGTCTGTCCCAGTTCCTGAACTCAACTGAAAGAATGCAATGATAGAGTAAGATACAATCTATTGTATCTGTAGAGTCTGGCACATAGTAGGTGCTCAATAAATGTTCACTGAAAGAATGAATGCAAACTTCTATGGTTTCATGTTGGCAAAATAGAGTTCTTCTCCCCCAACTCCTGATAATCAGGGGAACTGGGCACATTGAGGTCACTTTGCAAAGTGCCCTGAAGTTCCATGTCAAGGAGTTCAGGGCATTCTATTAACTCTACATGAGCCAATAGTTCCCAGACTCAGCTGAATTCTCTAAGGTGCTACATTGCATAACTAGAACACCCAGCCCTACGGTGTTATGCTCTGATTTGGTAAGCTTGGGATGGAGTCAAGGGTTCTCATTTTTGTTTGTTTGTTTTAATCATTTGCTAGCTTCCCAGGCAATTTGTAGGATCTGCCTGATTTCGGAAACACAGCTTCAAGATAATGTGGTGACACTGAAGTCCTCACAGAGAGGAACGACATACTCCGATCAGAGATCTTTGTTTCCAGTTCCCTAAGCTCGTGTCCTGTCTGCCCATTGAGACCAGGCCTGTCCCTGCCTTTGCTGAGACCCTGGACCTGCAGACCTCCCGGTGAGTCAGATTCCAATCCCAAAGAGCTTTGCCACAGTGGCCTCTCTCAGGAAGAAAAATGAGGACTGAGCACAACTTTTGCAAAATAGCTGACAGACTAATATGCTACAGCGGAAATAAATCACGGATGGAGAAAATGAATGAACAGCATGTTTCTGCGTTTCGAATATCATTTCTGGAAATGAACGAGTCTTTCTACTTTCCCAGTTCAATTAGTTTTCTTATGAACTCTCCTGAGCATTTCTCATTGCAGCCAATTATTTAACATGTTCCAGTATGAAAATCTGGTCATCACAAAAAACATAATTGAATTGACCGGTGCTTTGACACAACACTTTGCAAAATGCATATGCTTTCAAACCAATTAGTCTCCGGGGCCATTATTTTTCAGTAACGCCATGCTGGCTGGCTGTTGATGGTGAACTAATATTAAGAAGATAGGAGCTCTTTAGTCTTGTGCAAAGTTACTGCAAGGAAAAGGTGGATGGAAGTCTAACAAGAACATCATTTGTCCTAAGACTTGACGTAAGAATCTATTTATCTCCAACACTGCCTTTCTGCTGAGAAAAATGCTAAACCAAGAGAGAGGACAGGGCAGAGAGGAGAGAGCAGGACCTGGGCCTGAGAGACAGAATCTGAACTTCAGGGCGGTCACTTGCCACTTTCTACCTCCCAATGAACTGGGTAAATTCCTCCGCCTTTCTGATTCA
>NW_017731429.1:4218929-4228624 GCF_001890085.2 Hipposideros armiger | reverse complement strand
GTCCAAAAATACTAAATGAAAAATTCCAGGATGAGCAATTCATAAGTCTTAATTTGCGCACAGTTCTGAGTAGCATGATGAAATCTTGTGCTGTCTCCTGTCCCACCCGGGTTCTGAATCTCCCCTTTGTCCAGCTTAGCCAAGCAGTACACCTACCTGCCTGTCAGTCACTTAGTCGCTGTCTTGGTTATCAGATTGATGGTCTTGGTACGCAGCGCTTGTATTCAAATAACATTTATTTTACTTAATAACATCTTCAAAGCGCAAGAGTAGCGATGCTGACAATTCAGAAGCCGTGAAGTGCTTCCTTTAAGTGAAAAGGTAAGTATGCATAGGGAAAATTATAGAATATATAGAGTTTGGAGCTACCTGCGGTTTCAGGCATTGCAGGGAGTCTTGGAACATATACCCCACAGATCAGGGGTCCTACTGTTCTCTATATGGGGTATTATAGGTAGTAATCTTTTACCAGATATACATGTTGCAAATATTTGTTCCCTTCTATTTTCAATTTGTATTACATTTTACCTCAGAAAAGTCAGATATAGAATTCAAAGGTTTTCATTTCTCTAAAACTGCTGATATCAACAGTTACAAATATAGACAGATTTCAAAATAAATAATTCAATGGTGTGGTTTAGCAGAAATATATTCATGACTTTCTTTGCTTAAGCTTGCAGAAAGTATTTGAAGAGTTTATTAAACTAAACTACACTAAATTAAAAACAAAAAGACAGCACTGTGATGATAAAGGCTTTCATGCCAAGACTATAAACACACTAAAAATTTATCTGCCACAGTTTATGATATTCACAATGACAATACTTCAAACTGTTTCCTTTACTATACGACATTCCATCTATTTCAAGTGTATTTACCACCCAGTCAGAAGGGACAAATGTTACCAAGTTTACCACTGAATTCCAATTGTGGTCTCAGAGTAAAACTTGGAGAGCCATTTTTTTTTCTTTAATAGAATTCTCTTGTAGTCATGGTTTTGGTCCACCCATCTTTGGGATTTTGAGGAACTGAAGAATACAGCCTCTCAAAAATTCAGAGATTTTTAGGGCAGTGAAACTACTCTGTAAGATACTATAAAGATGGATACATGTCATTACACATTTGTCTAAACCCATAGGATGTCTAACAAGAGTGAACCCTAATATAAACTATGGACTTTGAGTGATGTTGCTGTGGATATGTAAGTTCATTGATTCCAAAAAATGTACCACTCTGGACTGGGAGTTGGACAGTGGAGGAGCCTGCACATATGTGGGGGCTGCGGGTATATGGGAAATCTCTGCATCTTCCGCTTAATTTTGCTGGGAACCTAAAACCACTCTAAAAAAATAAAAAGTCCTAAAAAAATATAAAATAATTTTTAAATGCAGTGAGAAATGAGCTTTCTAAGACTTACTCAGAAGTGATATTGAATAATGTGCATGTGTGTGTGTGTGTGTGTGGGGTGTGTGGGGAGGTTGGGGGAGGCAAGCAAGCAAACAAACATAAAAGTCCCAACTAGTTTCTAAAGTAATGGTACCAGGGAAATAACTATGGAAAAGACAAGGATGGTAACAGTGACAAGAAGTGCTCACTGAGAGCCAGGGCAATATTCTAAAAGTTTTACCCAATAAACTCAATTAATCCTCATAAGAATGCTATGGGATAACAACTGTTATTATATACACTCTTTTTAAAGATGAAGCAACCAGACTTAGCAGTTAAGAATGCGTTAAAAAAAAAAGAACAGAAATAAAGAAAAAGAAGAAAGAAAAAAAAAAAAAGAATGTGTTCAAGGTCACACTGCCAATTAAAGGTGGAGTGGCATTAGGTGCTGGGAGATTTCCTTGGGCTGCTCTCTGCTATTCTCACCTTCTATATGCTACTCATTTTGTAAAGGAGTGCAGAAACCAGGCTAGTGAATGGATCACAGAGCAATACATGTGAGGGCACTTTCACAGAGCTGGATGTGGGCAGGTACTGAGTGTAATAGCACAATTTAAAGGTCAGGGTTCCACTACTGTCCATAAATACGAGGACTTCGTGTTTCTTGTGTTTCATGGCAGCCAGCATTGTTCTGATATCAAGCCGTAACAGGTAGGACTAGAAACACTCTCTCGTCTGTGTTGGGCATATAGCATATACCATCCTAGACTGCCGCTATGACCTACTTATCTGTGCATCTCACCTCACTTGATTGGGAGATCCTAAGGGATGGGGGCCCACACGTGTTGGGTGTCTTTACTACCCTAGATATTACGATGCTCTCTGCAAATGGGATTCCACAGAGTTGTTAAGTGTCTCTGTGGTGTTTAACTCATTTCAAGAAACAGGGCTGCTGCCATGTGAAAACATAAGTTAGTTTAGTTACCTTCATGTACATAGAGAATTAGGCAAACTTAGGATCCACAGAAGATTTAATCTCCTTGTGAAAAACCAGATAATTCATAGTCAACAGAGAAATGTAAAGACAACGTAACAAAGGGGAAAAAATAGCTAACCCATCCATATTCATCTATCTAAATCTGGAGGCATTTTGTTTTACTAAAAGAATGGAAGTGTTAGATGGTGTAGCCAGAAGCTAAAAACATAATCTTATCAAAGTGCAACATTGATCAGAGGTACTAAAAGCCTTTAATATCTCCACTAGCATTTCTCATCATCTTTGAAATCAGAGACCGATTTAGCTGCTCTTCAGAAACATTAGCCCATCATAGTTGTCAGAGTCTCTATAGAGTTGAGTTTATCTCTATTTCAAGGAACAGAGGTACTGCCACTTGAAAAACCCAAGTTAGCGTTTGAATCTTATATTCAAAATTCACAAAAGAAACCATCTCGGTTAATGTATTCATGAAATATAGTGATGGGCTCTAGAGACTGCTCATTGTCTGCCTATATCCCTCCTTCTCCAATCCCCTTTCGGGAATACACCTTCCTCCTACCCACCATGAGTTTTAGGGAGGCACTCCCAGGTAAAGACTATATTTCTTACAATCACTTTAAATAACTGTTTAGCAGTTTATGTTAAAGCGTTGCCTATCTATCACCCTGCAGTTTCATTCCCGTATATATATCCAAGTGAAATAACCTATTTTCTGTAAAAGGCTTGTACAGGAATGTTATAGCAGCTTTATTAATAGTAGCCTCAAACTGGAAACAATCTAAATTGTCCTTTAACAGAAGAATGGATAAACTAATTGCATTACGTTCATGTAATCGAATAATACATAAAGCAATACAAAGTAACAGACGAGTGAAATACAAAACAATAGGAATAACTCTTACAAACATTATGCTGAGCCAAAGAGGCCAGACATGAAAGAACACAGACTACATGGTTACATTTAGATGAAGTTCAAGAATAGGCTAAACTAATCTATGGTGATAAAATTCAGAAGAGTGGTTATCTCTGATGGGTGGTGGGGTGGTGTGAAGCTTAGTATTGACTAGAATCGAGCGGAAGAAAACCTGGGATGTTGGAAAGTTCTATATCTTGATCTGGGTGGTGGCTACTTTAATAAAAAGATGTATACTTTTTTATTAAAACTCATTGATCTGTGCATTTCACTGTATATAATTACACTTCAGATAAACAAGCAGGTCAGAAGGGGGAGAGAGAAAGGGAGGGAGCAGGCCCCCAGGATTGACAATCACCGAAAACAGGTACAACCTGAAACCCGCTCTACAGGATTTAAAACCAACACCGAACAATTCATACTTTTCAAGACAACCAGTTCTTAAATTACCAAAGCTAAAAGGAGGGAATCGTGCTT
This sequence comes from Hipposideros armiger, assembly GCF_001890085.2. NCBI lineage: Eukaryota > Metazoa > Chordata > Mammalia > Chiroptera > Hipposideridae > Hipposideros > Hipposideros armiger. The sequence continues at coordinate 4,224,851 of NW_017731429.1, read as the reverse complement.
CTTCCCTAGTTATGATTTGTTTCTTATTTATTTATTTTTGGCGTATCCCACTGGAAGTCAGCTGGAAAATAAGATAAGCCAATTCAGGGTGAAAATGAGCAGCTCATCTGCCTGGATACAATCAGATGTCAATGATAAACTCAAACCTTCTCTAATAATTTAGAAGGAGAATTTTTGCCCTTCCCTGAATGGCACAAACTTAGGATTCAGCAATACTCATGTTTAATTCTTGTGCGAACTTGGGTAAGCTCACTGATTCTGAGACTGCTTCCGAGAACGGTGTAGCAATACAAACTCCAAGGGTTGCTCAGGATATTAGCTGAGGGGACACATGAAGAAGCCTTAGATGTAACACGCACTCAGTAAGTTCTAGCAACTATTACTCTCTCAGAAAGATGAGATGCCTATTCTAAGAAAGTGATTTAGTGTGTACGTGTTTGACTTTTGCATTTAGTTGTGTTGTGCCTTGCTCACAAAAGGTTTTAAAGTACCTGTAATATATTCATTACTAAGTGAAATGACTCCTTGATTCACAGCACTTCTGTCTGATACCTTCAGTTCAAAAGGCACTAGGGCACATGTGGCAGGCAAGTGGCACCAGCTAACGTCTCCCAGGTAAGTACAAGAGGAGGCTGTCTCTCTCTCTCTCTCTTTCCTCTTTTCCATGCATATATATCCAAGCACTTTCTTGCATAGATGTTATGGCATTTTGAAAACAAAAAAACATTGCAGATGGCTTCTGTCTGGCTGAGCAATAGAATTGATTCATTAGAGTCTTGGGGTCAATGTGACATTGCACTAAACTTCAGATACCACAGCTGACTCTAATGCAAGAGCTGAAAACAGAGCTGGCTATGCTGTTTGTTGGTGTGGCAGGCTCCTGGATGAAATTTTTCTCTTTTATTTATAGCTCTATTATTTTAATTAAAAATCCCACAAACCATGGTGGGGCTCTGTTGCACAATCAAGGGTCCCCAATTAGTTCCTTCAACACAACAGACTGTTCACAGAATCGCAGACAGGAAAATTACGCACACATTCTCATTTTGAACACCCCTGCTGTCCAAGAACCTTCTTCTGTGCCAGCAAAGTGACAGTGATCAGCCAGAATATTCAAACAGAAGCCCTCTTTTAAAGTAAAATGTTATGGGGAACCATATGAGACATTGACAATTTCATATGGTTCATCCTAATATTTACATCAAATCATAGGATGAGTTCAATCAGAGAGGAAAATGACCAAAAAGGAGCTGGCAAGAAAAACAGTATTTTCCCCAGTTCAACTTCTTCTACCAGGAGGGCAAACCGCCTACCTACATCCTAGTGAACTTAGAAAATACCCTAAGCCAGCCAATCCCTTCACCTCAGACATGCCCTTGTTCCTCAGTACAATCTGTGCAAAGACTCAGTGGGCTTCAGAGCCTGAGATAATTCTCACCAGCCTTGCACCCAACATGCCCCAGCAGGGCTCCATATGCCTTCATCCTCATGGTCCAACAAGTTTACTGCTAATGAGAAGCCTGGTTTTGTGATCCTTCTGGCTCCCACACAGCAAGGGCAGATGGAGGAGCCCTGGGCGTAGAGGTGGCAGAATTCTGAAACTTCCCATTAAGCTGGCTTGATTTTTATACCCACACACACACACACACCCACACACACACACACACACACACACACACAAAGAATCAGATTTCAGAAAATCATCTAACAACTGGTTTTAAACTCAAAAGTGAAAATCTATTTTCCCACTATTGGCAGCAACATAGGTGGTATGTAAGAGTATGCATAGATCTTCGTACGCACACTTCCTTTTCCCCGCTCCCCATCTTCACTCCCTGCTCCCACCCTGGAAGTGAAGTAAGCTGAGGTTGGAAATTCATCAAGTGCAATCCCTTTCTAGCCCCAAGCAAGAAAACCCGATTGTAAAAGTTTGTTTCTAATGCAGTCATGTGTTTAGAATAGAAAGCCCTGTGGTTTTCTATTCGATTTCCTTATTAATCCAGAATTATCTCTTCGTGGGCAATAGAATTAGCCTTTCCAGGGCAAAGACTGCCACGTGGATGCAGGCTGGATACCACTCTGTAGGAAATGCGGTCATGTTTTAAATGCTTGTTGCTTAAACCCACATGCTTGTGCTTTTGGCAAAGCTGGGGATTATTTTCACACCAGTAAATTTTGAGTGTCACCCCGCAGTGTCTTGACAGCCCTCAAATATCAGACTAGGTAAAAAAAAAACTGAAATAACAACATTCAACGTCTCCTCTTCTCAGGCCCAATCCTTAAATTCACTGCAAATAGGCAGGCCTCTAAGGCCTAGACCTCTGCACTATGTAGCTTCTCCCCAAACTCCTGGTTAAAACAGAATCTGAGAGTCAATGGATGTAAAACAGAGACAGACTTCAGAGACTTCTTTGTTTGAATCTAAAATTCCGAGGGCGAGAGATGGTAATAACCTGTACATGGTCATATGGCAACTCTAAGTCTCAGCTCAGCAACTCAAACCGAGGTCCTCCCGTTTTCCCAGGCTGTAGGGATCTGATTAAGGTGGGAAAGGGAAGGTCTCTCCCCATGGAGTATGACTGGAAACAGAGCAAAAGGAAAATGGGAGGGTAACTGAACATGTATGGAGCCCTGCTATTTGCCTGGCAATGAAGCAAACAAAGGAAAGACAGAAAAGGAAACTTCTGGGACGAGCAGTACAGGCCACTGTCTATGGAATAGCGACACGAGAACAAGCCAATGGTAATCGCCATGATATCTAATGTTTAGGAAGCACGTCCTCTCTGTCACAAGTATGTCAAGCAACCGAACGCACGATCTCATTTAAACTGTACAACTATCCAATGAGATGATGATGATGATGATGATGATGATGATGATAATTAGTAGCCACCATTTATTGAGCCTCTTTTACATATGGGCTGAACACTGTGCTAAACATTTTATAAACAGTATCTGATTTTATTTATACAACCTGATTATGAGGTTGTTATCCACATACTAAAGATGAGCAAAATGAGACTTACAGAGTAAAATAACATGTCCAAGGGCACACACCGAGTAAACAGAGGAATCAAATAAAAACCCAGGTCACCTGAGCAAAGAATGTAAGCTTTTAAATGCATCACTATTCTGGCTCTCCATTACAGGTTACTTAAAAATTAGCACAAAACCCTTGCTGTTATCAACACTCCTGGTTTTTCCATTTGTCTTTAAAAATAAACCAGATCCAAAATAAAAGTTATTTTACAGAGAATATTCTAATTGTCTAATCTATTTATATGGCAAGTTGTAGTGAATCACCCTTTTGGCATTATATCTAGAACTGTTATTGGCTGCGGTCATTTAAAAAGTCTGTGTTTTAACACTGGGAAAACAATTACGTAGTCCTTTTTGAGTGTAAAGAAAATTGGCTTAATATATGCATGGGGGGAGGGGTGAGAGGAGAGAGAGAGGACGGTATGATGGAAGGAGGCACTACTTTTTTGCTGCTTCCAGGATTTTCTGTAGGAGACCATGCTATTTAATGATTTCAGCACTATCATTTTAAAAAAATCAGTAGCCCTGGTAACCAAGTCTATGATTGAAGAATGTTATAAAAAAAAAAAAGAAAAAGAAACATCGTGTAGTGGCTGACAAGCTTTTTTCTATCCTTTTAGAAACTCAAGTCATTATTTACATACACTGGGCGGCAACACAGAATTCTTTTATTAAAAGAGGTTTTTATTTTTACACTTATCTGTATGTAAAAATAGAAATATTTGAATAAGACCACACTTTTGGTTTTCTTTTGCTAAATTACTGGTTAGAAAAGAAAAATCACAGACATTCACTGAATGGTACTGAAGGATTTACACTAAAACTTAATGATGTCTCACTTGACTGTCTTTTTCTTTGTCCTCCCAGCACTAAGGTGCTGTGACACTGCGCTGAAGGCAGCAACAAGTGACAAGGAAGGACTTGTTTCTCAGTGGCAGTAGCAGCTGTCAAGGTGATTTAATAGCTATTCAAAGGCCATTATCCCCCTGCTTTCCTGTTCTCAAGGAGCCAATCTACTGTTAGCTTCTTTTTGGGTGGGGCAGTGGTTCAAGTGGGGAGGAAACTTGTCTTTGGAAGAGCACACAGCTATAAACAAAGGTGACAGATGCCTTTGTATTCTTGACCTTAGCCGTTAGCTTGGAGAAAGTATGCACATTAGGCTTAAACCACAGGAGAGGGCTCAATTTTCCATTTGAATCCCTACAGTGAACACAGTATGGTGCTTTTTCTAAGGCAATTTATTACTGATCCATCCATTCACCTGCCCCCTCCGAACCCCCAAGGACAGGCACAGAGCTAGGTGCTTTCTGTACATCCACAGTCACTAGAGCAATAAAGATTGAGACCTGGGCTTGAATATGGGTTCTACCATGTAGGAGCTGTGTGATTTAGGACAGGTTTCTCAGCGCTTGAAACTTAGTTTTCTTGCTGTAAAAGGGGTAACAATATTGCCTTATCGCTCACTGAATTAGTGTGAGAATTAGCTAAGATAACATGCCCTAACACACACCCAGCACCTGATGACTAGTAGGCATACTATGAAGCATCATTCTTATTTGAGGCACGAGAACACTGGAGCTCAGAGGAGGTAAGTGACTTGTGCAAGATCTCAGATCTAGTAAGTGATGGAGCCAAGGCTGTACCCTAGGAGGGTGATAGTACAGTTAGGGAAGGGGCATGAAGACTAATTTCACAGAAGAAGGAACTAGGAAGCTGGATTCCAAGCCTGCAGCCTGCACACTGCCAGACACAGAACTCGGGCAGATGTCAATCAATGACACAGAACAGACCATCCAAAGCCTATTGAGCAAAGAGATTCCATTATGGCCATTCACGTAGTTAAAACTTTTGCAAACTAGCCACAGGCTGTACCCTACAAAAGTTAACGGTAAACCTGCCTCTATTCTTGTACCTTGCAGAAGTTCCCCATACCAAGAAGTTTTCCATGGAAACAAGAAACACAAACCCTAGCCCGGAGGATGAAGGGGGTCTCTCTTCCACTAGCGATTAGATGCCGCCACTCTGTCTGTGGGGTGGGCCTTTGCTTTCTTTTCTAACTCTATGCTAAATAAACTTACTTCCATTTTAAACTCTCTACCAGCTCATGCTTGAATTCTTTCCCTCTTTTCCTGTAACAGTGAGAAACATACATTCTCCTCCCAGTAGCATCTTCTCCTTTCATGAGCTCATAGTTTAGAGAGGAAAACAGTCCCCTAAACTTGGAGTTCCTACAATCACTACAACTGCGGTGCTGTGAGAGGAGAGGGCAGTGGGGTGAGCCAGGAAAGCTTCTAGGAAGACTGGGTCTTGAAAGGCCTTTGCGAACCTTTTAGACAGACATGCAAAGGAGGAGGCTGTATTCAGATTGAAGAAAGGATCAGTGCCAAGGCAGAGGGAACTAAAAGAGCAGGTTGCTCCTGGGAGGCAGGTGCAGAGGCGGGCAGAGTCTGGATTAAGATAATCTCCGTTAACTCATACATGGTCAGGAGCCATGGGTACACTTTAAATAAATGGATGAACTCGAGAGTTAAAATGGCTGGAAGTGAATCACACTTGAATCTTTTCCATTTTCACTTGGAAACAGAACATCTCTCCCAGCAGGCAGGCTCATCTAATGTTTCCATGCCAACCAATTTCTGAGACGTGGGGTAGGCTAAACCCTAAGGGGAGCAGGAGTGGTACAGATAAAGAAGATAAGCCCAAAAAGGCCAGGGTCAAACTGTGGGGGAGGACAGCAGGGGGATGGGGACAGTGAACTACAGAGTGAGGAGGGGGGAGCAGCAAAGACCAGAAACAAGGATTGTGTAAGCCTAGTAGTGCCTGAATTTATTGCAGGCCTGTCATTAACACACACACACACACACACACACACACACACACACA
>NW_017731429.1:4201505-4215761 GCF_001890085.2 Hipposideros armiger | reverse complement strand
AACACTATTTCCCAAACTTCCCTTAGCCCAAGTAGCACCTGGAATCCTTGCTTAAGTCCTGATTTCTAGGGGATTATTCATTACGAGGCAAGCATTGTCACAGAGGGTCTGTATATCTTCAGAGTACCTTGTCCTGCACAGCCCTGATTGCAGCACTTTTACAGTTGAAATGAAGTTGGGGGAGGGGGAAGAGAAAAAAATAGCACAAAACATATTCATATGCATCTATTTAGTAACACATTTTTCAAGGCAATTAATACTTGTAACAACTCGTTAAAATGCATATTATTATTCCCATTACACATTAAGGAATGTGATCCCAAAGGTAGTCGCTCTCTTCTTTCATCATAGGTTAATTTTGCCTGTTTTTGAATGTTACACAAATGGAATCCTACTGTGGTAGATAGAATAATGCACCCCCACCCCCACCCCATGATGTCCATGCCCTAATCTCCCAAATCTGTGAGTATGTTACTTACATGGCAAAAGGGACTTTGTAGACATCCTTAAAGCTCAGGACCTTGAAGTGGGGAGATTATCTGGGTGGACCCAATCTAACCACTGTCTTTAAGAGCACAGAACCTTTCCTGGGTCAGTGAAAGATGGAAGTGAGGAGTCAATTAGCAGTTTTTGGCTTTTAGTATGGAAAATGGGGGCCATGGAATGCGGCAGCCTCTAGAAAATGGGAAAAACTCTTAGCTGACAGCCAGCAAGAAAGTAGGGACTTTGGTCTTACAACCACAAGGAACTGAATTCTACCAACAATCCAAATAAGCAAGAGTTGGATGCTCACCTAGAACCCTCAGAAAGAAATGGAGCCTGCTGATACATTGATTTTAGTCTGATGAGACCCTTAACGGACTTCTAAACAACAGAACTGTAAAATAATGACTTTTTTTCTTAAGCCACGAAGTGTGTGGTGATTTGTTACAACAGCATAGAAAACTAATATACGCACAGTATTGTGTGTGTGTGTGTGTGTGTGTGTGTGTGTGTGTGTCTGGCTTCTTTCACTCAATATTATATCTGCAAGATTCCTATTTGCTGTTTCATGTAGCAGTTGTTCATTTTCATTACTGTATAGTATTCCCTTGTGCAAATACACTACAATATATTTACCTGTTCTATTGTTGGTAGATATTTGGGTTATTTCCAGGTTGAGGCTATTATAAACAATGCTGCTATGAATTCTTGTATATATTTTTATTGCACATATGTAAAGATTTCTATTGTGTGTATACCTAGGAACAAATCATAGGATATAAGATGCTCAACAATAGTAGATACTAACAGTCATCCAATGTAATCATACCAATTTACCTCTCATGAGAAATGCATGAGTGTCCACTTGCTTTTCAACACTTGCAATGAACAGTCTTTTCAATTTTAGCCAGTCTGGTGGGTAGATAATGGCACTGGGATTTGAATTTGCATGTTCCTCATGATCAACAAAATGAACACCATTTCATATGTGAACTGACCATTTACTTATCCTCTTTCATGAAATATCTGTTCAAGCCTTTTGACTGTTTTTAAAGTTTTGGTCTCTATCTTTTCCTTGATAACTTGTGGCAGTTATTTATATATTTTAATTCTTTTTCCAGATCTCAGTATTATGCATCTTTTTCTATGTTTTGTTTATACTTTTATTCTATTCAAGGCTTCTTTTAATGAACCAAAGTTTCTATTTTAATATAATTTAATTCACTAATATTTTTCTTTATGATTAGTGCATTTTTGTGCCTATATTATCCTTTCCATGTATCACTGGATTCACATTGTTAATATTTTATTTTGGATTTTTTTATCTTATGCTTATGAGAGATTAGACTATAAATTTCTTTTCTTATAGTGACCATGTCATGTTTTGGTATCAAGGTGATGTTAACATTAAAAAAAGTTAAGAAGTGTTCTCTCTTTTCTAATTTCTGGAAGAGTTTGTGTAAGATGCTATGGTGATTTACAAACATTATTCTTCATAAAACCTTTTGAGTTGTGTACTAATCATCTTCATTCTTTAGAAGGAGCTGAGGCCCAGAGGGAGAGGAAATGAATTGCCAAAGTCATGAAACAGGCAGTAAGTGGCACAGCCAGGATTCAAATCCAGGTACTTCTGACTCTAAAACCCAGGATTTTTACCTACTCCACTGGACTGTGAACTCATGAATGAATAGCTGAGGGAGTTGGTATTCTAGAGGAGTCAGTGTTTCATTCTGTGACAATCCCTACCTAATTACTTCCTGCAGAGAGGAAATACACTGCCAAAGATGACCAAAAACACCACAGCTTTACTTTTAGAACCCATCATATTTGACCTTTCAAATCTCTATTACCTACGCCACACACAATGTCAGATCCTGGAGCAGAGTCTGGATTCAGAATAATATAATTTTATTTTCTTCTGTTTTTTCCTTTTTAGCTGAATCCTTGAGGGCATATCTGATCTACCTTTTTACTCCTGACAGCATCCTACATAGTAGTTTGTAATTAATAGGCACTGAAGAAAAACTGAAACTTGTATCCTTTCCATTATACCATACTTGCTGTAGTCTAAGTGATAAGGTCTTGCAATCCCCTCATCCTGTTCCCAGCAGCCTGTAGCAGGAAACCTCATGCCTCTTTGCTGAGGATGCTTGGTCAACGGAGGGTGTGACCCTGTGGTTCAGATTTGAGCCATCATAACTCCATGTCAAGGATCCACACACCAACCATCTTTAAGGTCCTCATTTATTATTGAGGGAGATTCACTATACATTAAATGGCTATATTTTCTAGTGCAATACTTACAGGGCTTTCTATAACAGTTATAAGTAAACACAGGAAGAAGGGATCATATATAAAACCAGGTGCATCCAAGAAAACATGGTAGTTCCAGAAAACCTGGACATTAAAGTTAAGAACAATGGTTTGGCATCAGACAAAACTGAGTTGTATTTGTTCTCCTTCTTTGCTGTGTAACTTTGGGCAATAACATCAACTATCTAGCTTTGGTTTTATTAACTGTAAAATGGGGATAATAATGACACTCCCTTGCAGAGATAATGTGACTTAAATTCTCATCACCATCTCCTTGTCCTCAAGATACCTGTATCCATTATATAATTAAGGACTCATTTAGCATGTTGTAGAGGTGGGAGTTATATGGGGGCATCCATTTATGAGGGAAGGGGCAGGGACAGGAAATTTTAGGAACAGAGAAGAGTGTCATCATCTTATAAAGAGCCACAATGGGGTTCGTGCAACGTTGGACTTTTAGGAAGTGGGGAAACACTCCACTAACCTGCCTTCATGGCAACCAGAGACCCTGCCTCAATGACTAACTCAGAGCCCTCCTAACAGGAACAGACGGTGAAAAGAGTTCACAAGAAGCTACTGGAACTGGTTTAAGAGTTTTGTCTGGAAAGTAAGAGATACAAAGTTACTTTAAATGAGAATTCATATTTTCATGATAGAAGTCACTAGAAGCTGCCAAATAGCCTGTTTATTGTGAAGTTCTACAGTTTACATCCTATTTTTCTCATTATTTTACTCATGGAATCAGATTTTTAAAAACTGTGGGATCCTGCATCTGAAAGGCATTGCTAAGAAAATTTGGGGGGGGGGGTGGCAGAATATACATGATATAAGCAATCTGGTCTGAAACAATTCAACATATACAATGTTTTAAAATATAATGGAAGATACCATAATGTAATGATATCTTTTAAAAGAGCCTGTCTGTTTTAAAATGAAGAATGACATGAGTGTAAAATTTTAAAAATGCAACTTAAAAAATAATGAAAAATAGTTTTGATGAAGGACAATTCCTTCTTACCTTTTAATAAGCATCACAAAAAAGCAAGCATTAGCTTATCATAGAGGGTGGTTCTGGGCTTCCTACTTATTGAGACAATGGTATAAAAGATGAAGAAAGTAGATGAGGAAAAGAAAATCTAAAAGATGGCTTTCTTTATCAAGAAGGGACAAAGGTAAAAAATGCATCCCAAGTATTTTAGAACCATTTAGAACCAAAAGATTCAGGGCTAAGAATTAAATAATTTAGCCATCACAATGTTTGCCTTATTTTTTTCACGTATAAAATAGGCTTATATGGATACAGGAAATATGTTGATTCATCTAGTGAGGTTTTAAAAACATAAATTTTAAAATTTGGAGTACTTTTCCTGAAGGTGAGATTATATTCTTATTTTTCTTTTGGCATTAAAATGTCCTTTCTTACATAAAATGATGGCAATAATAAAGAGCAATCAATTTAAAATATATATTATATTTCATATGTGTGTTTATTATTTTTAGAATTCTTATTTGGTGATATTAAGTTGTCAAGTCCTCGGTTTTTCTGTTCTAATATTCTTGGTCAGGGAAATCTACTAAATATGACCTCTACATTTAGAAGATTACACATAGAAAAGACACCAACAGCCAACAGGTCCCTGTGATTGACAACATCCTCCAAGGCACTTTTAAACATTTCTTTAAAATTTAGGCCTGAGGAGCAAGGGAAACAGCAGCAACTTGCAGAACAGAAAGATAAAGGTGTACTGCAGGTGCTAACTAAATGTGAAATGATGACACTACTTAGCTTTTATAAGATTTATTTCAGCGCAGAGAGATGACACCAAGTGGGCCATTGAAAGCTCAGGGCAAGTAGGAATTTAAAGTTCTTAAGTACCAAGAGATCTGGAAGATAGTGTTTCTACATATCCTAAAAGCATGCATATGGATATTTTATATAAAGTACACTTCTAGGTAAAAGACAAAGCTTGGATCCTTGAAAGTGTTCCCAATACTGTCTTTGTGTTTCTTCCACTTACTGCACTGCACACTAAGAAAAACATACATGCTGTCAGTTTTGAGCAAAATGTCCTCAACCACATGTCAGCAGGACTGGCATCAGGGGTGTGGGGCTGTGTGGTCACACAGAGTCCGGCACTTAGTATTATGCTCTGCTCTCACTGTCTTGATATCCTAATCTTTGAACAAGGAGCCCCGCATTTTCATTTTGCACTGGATCCTGCAAATTGGGTGGCTGGTTGTGGGCGTCAGGCTGCATGTCCCCCCACGTGCAAGGCACTATGGGTGATAGGCACTTAAACTGCATTCCTCACTGTGGGACTTTATTTGTATAGGGCTACCCAGGCTACAGACTCTGTCTTGGCAGAAGAGGGGCAGAATTGCTCATACCATTGTAATGTCCATAGGACTTGCTCAGTTTGATCAGAAATCCACATGTTCTGGGCATCTTTAAACTAGAGTATAAAATGTAAGGTGACTGTGTGATATTCAATTGCCTATTCAACATTTAATAATGCAGAGGTAGTTCTATAAAAATCATGTAGTATGTAATATGGCAGCAAATGAAATACGAGGCAAACAATAGGAAAATATATGTGTGAGTTATATGCTTACATATCTTTAAAGAGATTGGGCTAAGGCAAGGTCTTGGTACTATTCTATACTTAGAGAAAAGAGTAGGTAGTTTAATACTCTTAGCCTCAGATTCCTCATCTGAAAACTGTGAAGAAATAATGTCTACTTAACAGAGACACTATATGAAATACAATAAAATAAATGAAAGTCCTTCAAAATAGCCACATGGAACCATAGCTAAGGGCATAAGACAGCATGTTTAAGTTCTAGTCTCAATTTAGCCTCTTATAGGTAAAGTTCAACCCTGGCCTTCCATTTTCTCTTCTTTACAAGGTGACTAAAAATAGGACCTATCTCTTAGGAGTTTTTTGAGAATTAAATAAAAGAATTCACATAAGGTGCTTAGCATTGCCTGGCACAGAATATGATACAATTATGATTTGCTATTTATTATGATTATAACTATTAAGTATTTTAAAAGTACTTGTGAATAAGGCTATAGTAATCAAATCAGCATGGTACTGGCATAAAAACAGACATGTAGATCAATGGAACAGCATAGAGAGCCCAGAAATAAATCCATGACTATATGCTCATTTAATCTATGACAAAGGAAGGAAGAATTTACATTGGAGTAAAGACAGTCTATTCAATAAACAGTGCTGGGGAAACTGGACAGATACATGCAAAAAAATGAAAGTGGACCGCCTTCTTACACCATATATCAGAATAAACTCAAAATGGATTAAAGACTTAAATGTAAGACCCATAATCACAAAACTCCTAAAAGAAAATATAGGAAGTAAACTCTCAGACATTACCCTTAGTAATATTTTTACTATATCTCCTTGTGCAAGGAAAACAAAAGAAAACATAAACAAATGGAACTCCATCAAACTAAAATGTATTTTCACAGCAAAGGAAACCATCAATGAAACAAAAGACATCCTACTGAATGGGAGAAGATATTTACCAATGATATATCTGATAATGGGTTAATGTCCAAAATTTATAAAAAACTCATACAACTCAACACCAAAAAAACAAACAATCCAATTAAAAAAAGGGCAGAGGCCATTAATAGGCATTTCTCCAAAGAAGGCATACAGATGTCAATAGACATGAAAAGATGCTCAACATCACTAATTATCCTAGAAATGCAAATAAAAACCACAATGAGATACCACCTTACTTCGGTCAGAATGGCTATCATCAATAAATCAACAAACAACAAGTGCTGGTGAGGTTGTGGAGAAAAGGGAACCCTGGTGGACTGTTGGTGGGATTGCAAATTGGTGTAGCCACTGTGGAAAACAGTATGGAGGTCCCTCAAAAAATTAAAAATAAAACTACCTTATGACTCAGCAATTCCACTCCTGGGTATTTATACAAAGAAATCCAAAACACTAATTTGAAAAAATATGTGAACCCCTATGTTTACTACAGCTCTATCTGCAATAGCCAAGATATAGAAACAACTGAAATGCCCATCAATAGATGATTGGATAAAGAAATTGTGGTACATTTATACAATGCAGTATTACTCTGCTATAAAAAACAAAATTTTACCGTTTGCAGCAACATGGATGGACCTAGAGGATATTATGCTAAGTGAACTAAGTCACACTGAGAAAGACAAACACCATATGATCTCACTTATATGTGGAATGTAAAGAACAGAATAAATGAGCAAACAAAACAGAGATAGACTCATAGATACAGAGAAAAAACTGATGGTTGCTAGATGGGAGGAGGTTTGGGGGATGGGTGAGAAGGTAAAGAAATTAGAAAGTACAAATTGGTAGTCACAAAATAGTCATGGGGATATGAAATACAATATGGGGAATATAATCAATAATGTCATAAAGATCATGTAGGGTACCAGGTGGTACTGGACTTATAAAGGGGATCTCTTCTTAGATTGTGTAGATGCTTGACCACTGCACTATACACCTGATATTAATATAAAATAATATTGAATGTCAACTATAATTAAACATATATATATATATATATATATATATATGTCAAGTACAAGGATGTAAAGTACAGCATAGGGAATATAGTCAATGGTATTGTAATACATACTGTAATATGTACAATGTCAGAGGGGTAGTAGACTTGGAAGGGTAATCACTTTATGAGGGATGTAAATGTCTAATTATTACGTTGTTTTGTACACCTGAAACTAATAATAAAATTAATTTTTAAAAAAGTACTTGTGAATATTTGATATTTCACTGTTCTATGGATTTATAATAAAAAATGTACTTGAAGTCTAACCTATATTAAGTATGACACTTGTGTGGCTCAATGAGTTAAAAAAACTGTAGTGTGATATGATTATCACTACTGAACAGGACAGCCTTCTTATTTGATCAAGTAAAATTTGAATTAAATTTAAATGTTCTCCAATCTAGTGGCATCCATAATTCATTGACTTGATTAAGTCAGCAGTTACCATATGCCAGACTGTGCAGATATAGACTGTAACCAGACAAATCTCCAAGAGGTACTCATCATCCAGTGTGTGTGTGTGTGTGTGTGTGTGTGTGTGTGTGTGTGTGTGTGTGTTTTTGGGGGGACAGGTAAGTTGATAGGCATGAAAAAGAGAAGGTGTGAAGGTTAGAAGAGAGCAGTTATGTTGTGCAGAGGAACACAGAGGAGCATGTGCTCAACCATCATCCACAAGTCAGTGAGGGTTTTCCTAATACTTTGCTCTGTTCAATCATTACTCAAAAAGTTCATTCAACAAGTATTTAAAGAATTCCTATAATGTGTCAGGTACTGAGATTAAAGAACAAACATCTGGAGTTGATTAACTTGCTCCTAATATAACCTCATGATTTAGGGTGAAGGTTCCTTCAATTCTTCCATGCCCTCACCTTTCACCTGTTCTCTCCAGTGAGCATCTTATGTCTGTCTTTTTTGCTGTTCTGCTCTTTTCTAGCTAGAGCTGTCTGGATTATTCTAGGAAGTAGTACTTTTGGGCTAAGAGGCCCGTCACCTCTAGAGATGCAAGATTTCTGGAAATATGATCACCATGGGGTGGGGCGGGGGTCAGGGAGCAGAATCCAGGTTGGAAGGGTTGCCCTTGAGTGCTTTAAGGGCAGTAAAGATGCCCTGTTAATAATCTTTTTATCCCCAGAGTGCAGTATAGCATGAGGTGAACGGTTATGGCTCAGAAAGATTTTCTGGATAAATGAGTGAGTAAGTGAAGGAGGGCCCACTGTTAATAAAAACGATATCATGCTTCTAGATCTTGGGATAGAGGGCTAGAGGAACAATGTGAAGGTCAATGGAAGGGTCGCCCATGGTACTTCTGTTCCTCTTCCTATAGAAATCTAAAAATTAAAAGCCTTTTTAAAATCAGCACCAGCGTATGATTTCCGGGGAAGGAGAAAACTCCCCCAACTCACATGGCTCCTCTTGCTTTCTATTTCTGGCTTAAAATTAGTTGCCTGAAAACACAGCCTTTTATTTCACAAGTGGGGATATAATTAAAAAATGAAAATGCCTGAAAGAGTGAGCATAATGCTAATGAGTCTCAAAGTATAAATGAAGAATCAAAATCTATTCTGTTTTAAAGGAGGCGCCAGCTTAGGAGGCAGGCTCTGAGCACTCAAAAGGGTATAGGGACCTCCCCTTTACCTAACGAGTCCGTCCCATCTGGTGGCTCTTTCAGAGACTTAGCTTAACCTAATTCCAACAATATGCCTGTGAACTAGGTGTTCTGTCTATTTTATAAATGAGAAATTCAAGTCTTAGTCATCGATAAGATTTGAAGTCTAGACCAGAGGCCTGGGCTCTCTGGAAGACATCTCTATGAAATATTAACTAAACAGAAGGTCTGTGAATATGAATTAAACCTGCGCCCTACAGGATTAATTTCATCTTTGCTGTATTGTAAGTACAATGAGTATGGGCTTCTGTCA
Organism: Hipposideros armiger; assembly: GCF_001890085.2. Taxonomy (NCBI): domain Eukaryota; kingdom Metazoa; phylum Chordata; class Mammalia; order Chiroptera; family Hipposideridae; genus Hipposideros; species Hipposideros armiger. The sequence continues at coordinate 4,206,456 of NW_017731429.1, read as the reverse complement.
TGGTCAGCCAGCCCTGTGCCAAGTACTGGGGCAGGGGTGCACACAGCTGACTGTAACATGTCCTCTGGGGACAGCGGATGAGAGCCTGTGAGGTCCAAGGTTGAAGAGGAAGAAGATAAAAATCTGACTTGTAATGAAGTCCACAAATGTCATGGCTTTGTCTGAAGAGAGCCACAGCTAAGTGAAGCTGGAGCAGCTTCACATGAAGTCCCTTGGCAGGCTCCATTCCACATGCTCCCTTTCCATCCCCCAGCTACTGACCAGCAGTGAATGGGGGAAGGGAGTGGAGTGGAAGGGTAGGCTAAAGAACAGAAAATGAAAAGACCAAACTCTCCTCCTTATAGCTTTACCCTCCCACCAAAATCCATCAGGTGAAACATATTTCCTCTAGAATAGAAACCCATCCGATGAAGAATCCGGGGTTGGATTTGTTTTCAAGACTTCCCTCAACGTAACTTCCAGCCTGATGTCCCTAGAGTAGGAAGACTAAGGGTGCTGAGAATGAGACACAGGATGAGGTTCATCCTGGGTCCTACCCCTATCCCAAGCCCTCTCACTAAGAGGGTATAAACTGTAGGTACTGTGTAAATCTATTCTTGAATTAGGCCTCAATCTAAACAGAGTCACAGAGTTCAGCGTGCACATGAAGCAGCCCAAAAAGCCACATAGTGCTAGATGTGTCCTGGAAATCCTAGCACCAGGAGGTAGGGCCTGTATCCTCAGGACACAGCCAGACTCCATGCACTTGTGGGCAGTCCAGCTGACATTGAACTTCCATAGGATCGACTGCTCAAAGATCTTGGCTTATAGTCTAATGTTTTTCTTTCATGCCTATATAGGAAAGGGGGTCTAGGAATTCATTCATTCAACAAATATTTACTAAGGAGACTTCTTTATGCCAAGCACTATGCCATAAGGCACTAAGGATATAATAAAATTAAGACATTAACTGGGATTTATACAACTCCCCTATTAAAACTCCCATTTTAGGGAGTTTTACCAAAAAACTTTAATAAAGACCAGAGTGATCAGGATATTTATAGATCAGTTTTAAATACTAGTGGTCTTCTGGGCAGATTTCACTGTAGGAAGCCTTATAAGGCATGTTGTAAAGATTAACATAGGATAATAATTGCAAGGCATATTCCACGTGAGGTATGAGGAAATGAGTTACAGTGATAACCCGTACACTCTGAATCGCCAACAGGTATGGACAATGACAACCCTGAGGAAAGGAGGTCTGTGTTCTCATTCATCTCTGTATCCTTAACATCTACTGCAGATTGGTACCTCGTAGGCAAGTGCTTCAGCCATGTTTGTTGAATGGAGGAATCAATGCACTAATGAATCAATATATGAAGGCCTTGTGTTAAACCATGGGGCAGGAGGCTGACCTAGGTGCATTTGTCCTAGTGCATCCTTGGAAACAAAAACTGCCTTAGGAAGCAACAATTCTGAGTTACCAGTATAAAATATGGACTTAGAACCACCATAAAAAAGAAATAAAGCCTTCCAATCCAGAACAGAAAACTATGAGCAGAGGACTTGGAGGGGGTGAAGAATGCAGAGGGGAAGTGGAAGAAATCGCGGGGTTAGGGATGTGGATGACATCTATAAAGACCTGAAAGGGCCAGCTGTAAGCACAGTGACTCAGCTGAATTCTTTTCAAATTCTGCCTCTGGTTTGGCTCTTTTGAGGGGTGAGAAACTCTGGGACAGAGCTGGACATTCCAGAGCCACAGAATCCTGGCCCCCACCCTCCAGCCTTCATGGGGCCTAGGGGAGCGAATTGGAAAAGGTCACCAGGAAGTCTGTCCTCCTTCCCTTGCTAAAGAAAATCCAAGGTACAAGGGCGTCTCACCCCACTGCTGAGGAACAAGTACCATGTTCAGAATCAATGTTTTGGTCTCTCTGTTCTACAGGGGGGAAAGGTTGCTTTTATGATAAATGATAAATCAGTTGCTTCCCGCATGCCAGGTATTTATATTTGATATTTTAATCGGCACAACTTTATTATTATTATTATATTATTATAATATTATTATTATTATCTTATTATTATTCTCATTTCACAGAAAAAGAAGCTAAGTCCAGAGGGACTGACTTTTCCAAAATCACTGAGCTAGTAAGTGGCAGGACCGAGATTCAATTGTCTGTCTGTCTGGCAGAATCCAGCAACTGTGCTCTTAGCACAGCTCTATGCTGCCTCACACACAGGACTGGAACATCTATGCTCATATCCAGTCTAGTTCTGTGATCTTGGGGCAATTCTTAACATCTCTGATTCTCGGTTTCCTCATCTGTAAAATGGAAGAAATAGTCCCTGACTTTCCAGGTGTTGGAGCATCATATGGGAAAATATATGTAGAACACTGATGTAGTGGTTGAGCCACAGAAGACGCCCAACAAATGTTTCCCTCCACTTCTGCATCCTCATCTGTACCAGGGATGACCAGCTAGAAGACCAAGGGTCTGGGGTCCCAGTGAAGATGCGCTCTCCTGCCTGTCTGTGTGCTGTGCAATCCGCCTGGAGTGCTTGTTTACTCCATCTACACGCTATAGATCGTGACCCATTAGTGAGTTTCTAAGGCAAGCAAAGGAGATGTGACCTTCATTTTTTTTTTTTTAAATAAAGGAGACAAATAGAATGAAAAATAACAAAGTACACTGTATGTAAAAAGTGTTAATACGGTTTAGTGAAAATTTCCTTTAGGCTTTACATGTGCGTGGTGTATGCATTTACAGGGTCACGATGAAGAATGTATTTCTTACTCTTGAGTGAAAATGCTTGAAGGCCTCTGGGTGAACTCACACAGGATCTGAGGAACCAATTCAGAGATGCTTACATTAGGAAGCAATAAAAGTTCCAGGCCTTTCTAGAGCTCACTTTCCATACCACACTGCATTTTGATTGTGTTCCCCTCATCTCTCTCACTCCCTAGATGTGAATTTTTGATGGACAGGGACCATGACTTTACCTGCTGGACCCTCAGTGTCCATTATAAGTCCTGGCACAGAATATATACTCGAAAAAACGCTTCATGAATGCATAAATAAATCATAGCAATGGACTTTTAAACCCAAATGCACAACGGGGAGGTTATTCACTTAAACACTGGAAATCGATAGCTTTTATTAACAAGTGAGCACGGGCCAAGTTTCTCTTTCACATTCTTTCCTGTGACCTTTCATTCCCCATCAGTGGACTCACCTGCTTTTTTTTCTTCCCCTCCCCATTCTCCCAGTGTCCTGGGTGCTTTTGCTCTCTTGCATCAGAAGAAAAGATCTTTCCCTAGCTATTTGCCCTTTTGTGTGATTTTTTTTTAAATCTCTTATATCTCTGACCTTTCCTAGTAGCATTTGGATGTAAAGGTCCATTCCTCTAAGCAGCAGGAACAGCCTTGTTCTCTGGTGCAGGGATGCTTTAAGCAGCTGGTAGGTAAGAAGGGGAGCACATATTGTAGAGGCAGGGAGACCCCAATCTGCCCATACTGAGAGCCTCAATGCACGTGTGTACAAAATCCATATTCCAGGGACTCAGGAGCCCAAGAGCATCTCCTCCATATGAAGAATCGATAATGTGCTTGTGGAACATTTTGAAAAGTATTTTATTCAAATTTTTAACATTTTATTGACTTTTAAGTTTCTACCACTAGATATGCTTCACAATGCAGGAAATATACAACACAAATAGCCACTTAAAATCAAAGATATCCAAATCATTTGCCTAGAACAGGTACAGTAGTATCACCATTAGCAAGATCCACGCCATGTGTACGTCGCTACTGAAGCGCTTCAAGCACCTTACCCAGAAGATGAAGAAAAGGAAAATCATTGCAACTAGGCTGGAAAACAAAGAGCGTTGGCTCAAGTTTAAAACACTGCCTGGCTCAGTAGTTCCCTGGCTGCGGTAGTTCCCTCTCACTCCGTGCAACACTTTCAGGCAAAGAAATTATTATTACAGGGGAGGGTCATTTCCAGTAAGGGAATGAGGCCAGTTTGTGCATGGTCCTGAGAAGATGCATCCTCTCAGACACAGCCAGGGTAGTGCTGGGGGTGAGAGAGGGAGGGGAGAGAGAAGAGAGAATCTGTGTGGACAGGGGAGAGGCGGCAACTACAAGGGGAAGAAGGGTGGTTTGTGATGCAGATAAAGATTCAACTAAGTCAGCTAAGTTGGTTACCACACAGCAGAGAAGCTGCTTGCTTTCTGGTTTAGGTTTTGGCTTTATGGAAAAATATGCATAATACTAAAGGAATCCCATATGTCCTATAGCACAGTTTATGCTGTGCAAAAACTCCACAGAGGTTTATGTTTGAATTTTTCCTCTCCCCTAACCTGCTCCGTAATCTAAGAGTCAGGCGCTGTGCTGACAGAAAGAAGCAGATTGGAGATCATAGCTAAAGTACATTCAACAGCAGATACCACGTAAGCTGAGCCCTTGGGAGGCAGAGAGATGTGGGGAGAAGGGAGGTAGGAGGTCTGACTGTGCCACCAAAGACCTGTGAGGTCCTGGGCAAACCTCTGCCTTCCCGGGGCCTTAGTTTCCTCATCTGTAAACAGTAGACCCGGTGATAGCTAAGGTTCCTTCCAGCCCTAGAATTACATACAGCTAAACTGGATGAAGAGACTGATATTCCAGGATGTCATTCTCAGATTAAAGGAACATGCTCATCCCCTGATATTTATATAATTAGAGAAACTCTGCTACTAGTTTATTTTGAGAGAGCAAGTAGTTGGCTTTATAAAATAAGCACAACCAACTGGCATTAGTCATATTCAAGCACTCTAGATAAAGCAAGCATCTCCATGAAAATCCTACAGCTAAAATTGGTGTTTAAAAAGAAAAAAACACCAAATGACTAAGGTACAAACTTAGTGAATTATTTTTAGTAAGGATTCCCCTTAGGCTTTACTGGTTCATTTCATTTTATTGCTTTTTTTGCAGGGGTGG
>NW_017731429.1:4191781-4198213 GCF_001890085.2 Hipposideros armiger | reverse complement strand
TTTTTTGCTGGGAGGCTGCTAGAAGCTGATCACTTGGTATCACATCCCAATTTTGCTCTATAACTTTAGTATTAAATGTTCACATGCCAAAGTTAATCAATTCTAAGACACACAATATATTTAAATCAGCTTCTCAGGAGATTGGCATTAGAAATGGGAGAACATTCTCATGTTAAATATATTTTAGAAACATTATACTTGAAAAAATATATTGGTCTAAAAAAATCAAGTAAATATAGGTATTATATAACATGTCTTCATAAGAAAAATATTTTTGCCATATGTCAGTCCAATAAAAATAAAGAACAAATAGGTTTTAAGATTAACACAATCAGCCTATAAAAAGAAACAACTTCTGAAGTTTTGATATTCTTGATCACAACTTGTTCTATCATCTCCTTGGCACAATAGAGTCTCTTGCTTTAGGAAAACCCGGTCAGTGAAAAGCTCAATTTACCCACAAGATAAATGTGTAAATGTTCATTCAAATTTTCAATGGTTCTTTTAATTATAAAGAAACTCATCATGAGGAATTTTAACTGAGGTCCTCAGTACATTTCAAAAAAACAATTTGATTTCCAATTTAATTTATTTGTAACTTTTCATAACAAGAATGACTAAATGAATATAATAAAAGATGATCTACTTACAGTGTGCTTGAAACTCATTACAAATAAAAAGCTCCACATCATTAAAGTGAAACTCAAGTTACTGAATATCTCTCTATTGGTTTTTGTGGGATGGAATTTCATAGAAGAAAATATTTTACCTTAGTTTTCAATAATGTAGAACAATGGCCTCTGACTGTTAAATATTTTTAAAGTTTAGTATTCTAAAGATCAAACCATACTAGTTGACAGCAAATGTCTAGTGCTTAAGTCAACCTATTATTATCTATATTTGGAAAGCTTTGTATTCCAAACTTAGCTTTGAAAACTTAAATCCTAAATGATTGAATAAGCAAAACATATATTGTACCTAAAATTTATTGACTATGCTTCAAGATATTTACTTCATTCCATCTTAGTAAAGAGAGGAAATACTTATTTATAACCATCAGTATGGTGCTCTAGGCGGGTTTAAATCATTTTGTGTAAGCTATGTTTTCTTGCCATCCTAAAAGAGTCAATATTTATTGCTAGCCACATAACAGATGCTGTGCTCAGTACTTTGTGGGCATTCTTTCATTTCTGATGTAAGTGACAAAACAAAGTCTATGGATGTTGTAAAATTTGAACTGTATAGAAAAACACAGAATAAAAATTACGAGGTTCTCTTGCCTCTTCTCCCTTCCCCACCTTCTCTATTACTGCTGTCCTTCCCTACAGCTTATCCTAGAGGTACATGTATGGTGGTGGGCTGGACGTCCACAAACATTTCTCAAATCATTTGAATGTATATATATACACACATACCCACATATATATATGAGGTCCCAACTTGGATTTTTCTTTGCCTTCTCCCAAATACATAAATACCATATTTTTAAATATCCTTAATCACATCCCATAGTTTAGTAATTTATTTAATAATTCTCATACAGGGATGGCCAGTTAGGCTCAGTTGGTTAGAGCACAGTGTTCATGACACCAAGGTTGCCAGTTCGATTCCCACATGGGCCACTGAGATGTGCCCTCCACAACTAGATTGAAACAACTACTTGATTTGGAGCTGATGGGCCTTGGAAAAACATTGTTCCTCAATAAAAATAAAAAAAAAAAACAAACAAATAAATAAATAATTCTCATACAGGTAGATATTGAGGCCCATCCAGCTTTTTGCTGTTACAAACAGGGATCTCAGAGTATGTGCACACTTATGGCAGGTTAGTAGAGCAGCGTAGCGCACGTACTAGTCAAAGCCTTGCACAGGCATCATACAACCCCCTTAGCGTTTCTCTGAGAAGAAGACAACCTGACCTGGAACCCACAGAAGGAACTCTTAGTGTCTTCTGATCCATTCTCCACATTGCCACTTGATAAATACCACACGTTGCTCGCCCTCACGCAGAACCACTAAATCTCCCATCTGTTTGTTCTCGGGACTCCCTACAACCTCAATGACTTCATTACCACGATAAAAACCTGAAATGCCACCTCCAACTGTCCCCCCCCTTAGGCATCTAATTTAGTGTCAGTCCCCTATCCCATCTGACCACTTTGCTACTACTCATCACACCAAATTGCATTGATTTGCACAGTTGCCACCTTCCCCAGGAGGCTGAACTCTCTGAGGGCAGAAGCCACTTCTCACTCTCCTTGGAAGTCCCAGTTCCTAATATAGCATCTGGTATGCAGGAGGCATTTTTTATAATAGGTGCTCAATAAACATTTTCTGAATGAATAAATAATGAATGAGGAAGTGAACAGAATCGTTAAATGAATTCAGTTATAAAATGCCTGCAGGTACTGAAATTGCCTGTTTTCAATGTTAAGGTTGTTAATGGAGAAAGGCAGCAGGCTTCTCCCCTAGGACTTCTTCTTTCAAAGCTAAATGTCCTAATTTCAAGGCTTCCTTCCTGTCTAATCACTGCCATTCCCAAATCCCGCTGTTATTTTTATTGTTCTCCATATCTCTGTGTTCTGCCCATCTCAGCCATGTCATACATTGGAAATATTTCTCTGATACTTATCCTACAGATGATCAAAGCTTTGTCAAAGCTCTCCCAGCTGCCACACTTTATACATCACAAGATCATTGATTCAGTAATAAACTGTGGTCTCCTTACTGTATGGCTCAATAGAGCTCCAAAATGTGTTTGCTGCCATGCGTTTGAAATGTTTGTTCTACATCATATCTGACAGTGTCTACATTCCCCACTAGAAATGAGGAAGTACTGTATTGGATTGCATTGTACTGTATTGTATTATATTGCATTGCATTGTATTGTACTGTATTGTATTGCATTGTACTGTATTATATTGCATTGTATTGCATTGCACTGTATTGTACTGCATTTGTCTTAGTTGTAATACATCCTACTTTCAACTTTTCCACTTGGACAATCATGTTTATCACAAATCCTGTGTTCGAAGTGCTTACTCCTCTCTTTGATCCTTTTTGAAAAATAAAAGCTAAATATAAGTAACTGCATCACAGTGAAAACAATAAGACCTGGGTTTACAAATATAAATGTTACATGTTTGTGTGCACGTTATACCTGTGTGTGTATGTGAGAGAGAGAGAGAGAGAGAGAGAGAGAGAGAGAGAGAGAGAGAGAGAGAGAGAGANGTGTCTGTTTTATTACATTGCATGAGAACAAGACCAAAGATGCTGTAAGTTCTTTCCCTCTATTTTAACCCTATTCATAGTCCATATCTCTTCCATATGCCTCTAGGAGTCATTTAGATGCTGCAGTCAGGCCTCTAAGTACAAAATAAGTATTAAGAATCGAACACTGGAAGCCAAATACCATCTGTGTCTATTGTAAGAATCATTTGGAGAATTCCCCTTGAAGTATTGGCTATTTTTGAGACTCATTTAAAAGTGGTTCCTCCTTTCAAAACAGGTGTACAACTCAAGAATGGAGGAACACTATTAGAATGTAAACAAGGCAACATTCTTTGTTACCTTAAGTCTTTAAATCTTTTATATGTCATGGTTTTATTTACCATATTAGAGAATAAAGGTTTGATTCTGATTAACACAACTCTTTCAAATAAGTCTTTAGTTTTACATATCATTTGTTACTTCATTTAATTTTCCTAATCTACAACTTACTTAAAAGGACTAAGCTAATATCAATATATTTCCAGCAAAATTCTTCTAGTACATTAACATTTTGTGCATTCTATTTTTTAACAAGATACTGACACTATGGTAATATTTCCTTCCAATTTTATTCTATATAGCCATTTTATTTTCATTAACTGATTTATCTCTATCTTATTAACCTAGTTGGCTTTTCCCAACTTGCTACCTAAGACTAAAACATTTCAAGATTAAAAAATATTTTGTCTCACAAAGACCAGCAACACAACATAAGAAAGGAAAACAGAAATAGCCACTTTCCATCATATTTGTGACGTCACTACAAAACATGGTCTAAGGTAGTCCTCAGTAGTTCCTTTCAGACATTATTACATCAAAGCATATCAAAATAATCTTCCAAAATGCACTTGGAGAAATTTGGAACATTAATATTCTGACTTTTTTTTAAAGTAAAATCTCAGGTACTGGTAAAACCTCAGGTAAAATATGAGGTACTGGAACTGTGTTGAATAAGAAGGGACTCTATGCTTGTCAGAGTGGCCAGATCAAGGCCCTTGAGAGCCTGCTGCTTTCTGGAATCCTGTTCCTTTCTGGCCATGCTGTGCCTACCTAATACACACAAAACATAACTGCATAGCCAATGTGGAATCAACAGGACAAGTCAATTTAGGTACATAATTTAGTATCCATAACACACACCTCATGCCAGGAAAAGAGTGAAATTTCAGGTGAGGAGAATATGACCTCAGATGGAGTCAGACCACATTCTGGGTCTGGCTAGGGAGAGCGGAATACAGTGAGGATGGTTACGATTCCTCCATTGGTTCCTGGATTCATTTTGACAATTAATTGGGCGTCACTTTCCCCCTTCGGCTGTTAATACTTATGTTATTTTTAAAAGTACAGTCAGTACTGATGACGTGTGTTTTGGAAGGAATATAGGAGGCTTGTGCTATAATACTCAACATATTATATTTGAATGATGAAGGATCTTACTTGAGTGTTAACTATGAGGCTGAAAGACTGGAAGGCATTTCAAGTTCAATCAATTTGTTTTCTATTAAATAGTGATTTTTATCAGGCAAGGAACAAGTAACTTTTGTGGTCTGATAGATGATTGGTATGAGATGCTACAGAAGTCTTTCTACCCAAACTTGTTAGGAAAAGACACATAACTTTATAAAAGAGGACTTCTGATTTCAAATCAATACACTGCAGCTAATGCAGCAGTTATCAAGCAGGTCAGGAGGAGATACAGGAATACTTACTTCCCATCCTGATGGCAAGCAAATACCCAGGGCTTTGGCCCACATATTTAAGATTTATCAAAATTGAAAATGATGTTTTTCATTATTTTCACTGCACCCTGTGCTAAGAACTTTACCCTGGATCATAGCATAATCAAAGAATAACTTGTTAAAAGCGGAGGCTTTTAACGTAAAAACTTCTTCAAAGTGGTTAAACTTAAGGTCTTGCAGTGGTATATTGATGAGCCTGGGTTAATAAAAGCACATGGTCCGTTGCTACAAGGTGTTCCCTTGGTCTCCCCAAGCTGGATCACTCACAATGTGCGGACCACAGTAAGAAATACTCCGTTGCCTACCTGACATAGAGGGAGCGTTTCTGATTGGTTCGCAGGGACCCGGACCCGGAGCTCATGCTGTGGTTCATCATCTGCTCTCGTAGGTCATGGATTTTGGCCTCAAATCGAGCGTAATCTGGGAAGGGAAACAGAGGTGGCAAATTTGGTTCTGTGCCTTCAGTGAGTTAGAAATGCTGCCGGCTTGAGGCAGCCCTCCACCCCTGCTGCTGGTTTCTTCGCCAGGCAACAGGAAGGTGCACAGCCAGAGCATGGTGGAACACTCAGGGTTCACTCACTTACATTATTTACTTGCAGGCATTCACAAGAGGAAAAGTAGACATCCCTTACTTCCCAAAAACACAGCTAGAAAATATACCGCCATCAATTCCCTGGTCTGTGAAAAATCCACGAGGGGAGGAGGAAGGTGTGGTTATAAATGGGCAACAAAGGTATTTTTGTGGTGATGGAAAAGTTCTCTGTCTTGCCTGTGGTGTGGTGGTGGAAACAGGTATCTGCACATGTGATAAAATGACACAGAACTAACTGCACACACACACACACACACACACACACGCACACACACACACGTACAAGTAAAAGAAGAAATTAAAATAAATTTGATGGATTATGTCAGGGTCAGTATTCTGGTTGTGATAATGCGCTATTGTTTTACAAAATGTTACCATTGGGGAAACTGAGGAAAAGGTAGATGGGGTCTCCATGTATTATTTCTTATAACTGCATGTGAATCTCTAATTGTCTCAAAACAAAAAATGTCCATGGAATTACTAATGATCTCTGGGTTTGGGTGAGTCTCCAGTTACCTTCAGCCTGATAGACCAGAGAATCAAGTGTTTGGTCACAAATTGTGTGAAAAAACGCCATGTAATTTTGCTAAGTTTTTTTTTTTTTTTTGCTGGGAGGCTGCTAGAAGCTGATCACTTGGTATCACATCCCAATTTTGCTCTATAACTTTAGTATTAAATGTTCACATGCCAAAGTTAATCAATTCTAAGACACACAATATATTTAAATCAGCTTCTCAGGAGATTGGCATTAGAAATGGGAGAACATTCTCATGTTAAATATATTTTAGAAACATTATACTTGAAAAAATATATTGGTCTAAAAAAATCAAG
>NW_017731429.1:4186779-4188628 GCF_001890085.2 Hipposideros armiger | reverse complement strand
AAATTACATTTTTAAACAAGTTAAAACAAAATCTAACAATACTATGTCCATTTAATCTTAACCCCGTCTCCTTTCCCCAAATGTTTTATTCACATCTATGCCCAGCTCTTTTGAACATTTTTAAATCAAATTGCTAACACTCAAGAGAACATTCAAATGAGATTTTAAAGCGCCCTGATCTTTATATCATCTAAAGGGGAACTGATGTTTACTGAGCACCTGCAGTGAGCTCGTATCTCTGCTACGTACTTTAAATATTATTTCTCCTAACAAAGCTCTGAAGTAGGTATATTATTTTAGAGATGAGGAAACAGGTTTAGAAGGGTTAACTAACTTCACCAAAGTCACAGAGTTTCTAGATAATAGAGCTCATTAAATAGAAAGCTGGCATTCAGCCCTGAATCTCTGGGAGGCTAATTTGTTTCCATTACATCATAATGCCTATTAGAACACCATGATTTTCCTTTAGAACCTAAGGCCTCCTCGATTCTCTGCCCCGTCCTCTTGACATCTTGCATCCTTCTCATGCGCTGTATTAAATATGTGCATGCTGGTCTTTATTGCACCATAAACTCCTTAAAAAGTGCAGATGCCTCACTCATCTCTGTTCCCCAAACCGCAGGGCCTATCATTCCTCCTTCCCTGCACACAGAAATGTACCAGGTGCTTGGCATACAGTTTTGCCAAGAACCTGAAGGAGTTTTCTTCCAGAATCCAGAATGGGATACTGACAAGGAAATTAAGCATGCTAATGCTGAGGTGGGGGACTGCAATAATAAAACAGCACCTTCTACTGTCTTGCTTTGCGTGAAATAGGTGCCTGGTAAATGCTTTTAAAATTACAAATTCTTTATTTTATGTTTCTTGGGGTTTACTTCTATTAACAAGAAGCTAAACACTGAAAACAAACTTCTACACAAATGTTTTAGAGAACTTTCAAGAAGCATTATCTCCAGCTAGTTCTTTTTCCCCTTTGTATAATAAGCAAAAAAAAAAAAAAAATCCACATTCTCGGTTATTTAAATCCAGTTGTTCCTGATTAGACACATCCATATTGGGATTGCGCCATTTGATTTCACTTGGACATGACGGGTGAAAATAGCATAGGGTACAAGATTTGGGCTATGTAGATGGAGTCAGAATCCTGGCTCTGCCACTTATTAGCTGTGCATCATTGTGACTTATTAACCTTTCTGGGCTCAATTTCCTCAGAAGTAAAATGATAATAATAATTGTATCTACTTCAAGATATGTTAGGAAGATTACAAGAGAGAGCGGAAAGATCTAAATGTAATGGCTGCTAATTCTTCCTGTTAATTTTCATGTGTAATTCAACACCTATTCTTGATCATTGCTTGCTAAAGTCATAACCCCTCTCTGTGCCACGTACAATGGAAACCTATGTTGTACCGCTCCTCGAGTCCCCAGTATAGCCTATTATCAGTGGTTTTTTCTACCAGGCCAAAGAGGAATGAACCAATGAGCCACACTTTGGGGCACTTGGCAACAGAATGGAACAGTTCACCAGCTTGGCAAAGCACTAAAAGGACTCTTGAGTCCTCTCACAAATCCACAGTGATTAGGAGGTCAGGAGAATGATGCCCCGTTTCCAAAGCTTCTGCCATTTTCAGCAATATCAGTGACCTCATCCATCAGTATTGTCTCAAGGCTTTGAGCTACTTTCTGATGGATATTTGGATGGAGCAAAGGGAAGAGTGTGAACATCACACACTACACATGAGGGGGGCTCTACCATATACTCTCTTCCTTTGCAATTTGTCAAGGGAACAAAGAGACCCAGAATGCAAATCCACCCTGTCATTCACACAGGAAAGGAAGCATTACTTTC
>NW_017731429.1:4180689-4183129 GCF_001890085.2 Hipposideros armiger | reverse complement strand
AGGTTCAGAGCCAGGATGCACAGGCTATAGTTTAATTGGTGTGATCTGTAGCTAATTGTGTATCAGAAGAAGGATTGAGGAGCTGTGCCTTTTAATTCAAGGCATAGTCCTAGAGGCTACATCCAACCAGAGAAGGAAGCCTTTCTTGGCAAATACAAATATTAAGTCTTTGCTGGGTTTTCCTGTTCCTTTTTTTGTATTAAAACCAGGAGCTAGAAGCTAAAATAATAATGTTTGAGCTTCCTGTATTCTTCTGCAATAATAATCGGTTAGATCTTGCCCAATGTAAGGGGTGATATTCTTGCCTAATTATAGATCAGGGCAGAGAAAAGAGATAAAGCAGCCTGGCTCCAGAGATAGGCAGGTCGGCAGCCTCCTTGGTGTCACTTAAGGGGTACAAATAGCTGTCTTGCTTCCAAGAAATTCCTATCAGATTTATCCTTTAACAGTGTCCTGAAAAGTACATATGCATATTATCTCAGAGGATCACCCACTATTCCTAGATAAATAGAAGCACCATGAGAACACAACAAAGAGAAAGTAGAGGTTCAGGGGGGCTAGACAATTTACCCAAGGTCGCACACCTTGGGTAAATTGTCTAGCTGGGACTCGAATCTAAGTCCTGTAGCCCCAGCTTTATCCAGTGCTTTTTTCTCTACATTGACACTACACTTTCCTCTCCAAGTGACTATGCTATTCTGTTTTTTTCTCCTGACATGTACAGGTCCAAAGCTGTCTCAGACTGACTTGGTCACCCTAAGCAACCACTTAACAACAATTTCCAGGACAACTATAGATTCATATCTATAGTAAATTCTATGAGGCTGGCTGGCAAGATCACAATGAAGAGGCTTTGTTTGGTCTCCCCCAATATACTTCCCAAATGAAACCTTCTCAGTCTGTCACTAATGTGATTCCAGGTTTAAGACTTGAAGTCAACTGGAAACCATGCTTAGGCAGGCTCCTGTTGGATTCATGGCAGCCCTCTCTCCAATGAGCACAGACTGAGCATTTACCAGGGTTGCCGGGAGGCAGGAGATGCTCAGCAGAGAGAGACATCAGTCCTGACTCTGACACCCCTGAATCTGCCACAGCTTGGTACAGGGATTCTCAGCCCTGGCTGCAGGGGCCATGCCACCACAGAGGAAAACAAGGCCGCCGAGGATGCAGCACTTCTAAATCTAAATTTATATAATAGCCTGCAGGTGTATTTTGTCCTTAGAAGTATGTCTTTCTTATTTTTTTGTTGTTGTTGTTGTAAAAATGTCCTCTTTATACTTAAGAGGTGTGACAACCAAATGTAATGTGTACATTTTCTTTGGATCTTGATTAGGAAAAAGAAAATTTTAAGTCATTACAGACTGTATATTAAATCAGAACAAGAATTATTTTTAATTCTTTTGGGTGTGATAATAGCATGGTGGTAATATAAGAAAATGTTCTATCTTCTTTCTTTATAGTCTCTGACTATTGTAGGGATGCAAAGAGATAATGTTGGGGTTTATTTTAAAGATAATCAGCAAAGAAAATATGTGATATATGAAACAAATTGGCAAACTCTTGACTACTACTGAATATGGTGATAAGTACATGTGTATTCGGTGTACAATTCTCTCCATTTTTGTATAGGCTTGGAAATGTTCATAATAGAAAAATTTTAAGTGATCATTTAAAAAGATTAAACATCCTAATTTGATAACACTTAAGGGCTGACAACACTGTACGAGTCCTCCTACTAGTACAATGGGCTGGGAACGACAGGCCCTGGCTCCTCCTGTCTCTGCTACCTGGGTGCCCCCAAGACTGTCACTCGAGCCCTGGTTGTGGTAACATAGGTATAGTACAACTAGACCTAGCATTTTTGAGATTCAACTGAGGTAAAAGCCATGAAAGTGCTATGCTGCTCTATGAATGCACCTATTCAATCAGCAAACATGTTTTGACCATCAGCTATGGTAAGGCTCTGTGCTAGACACCAGTGATGATTAAAATGTGGTCCCTGCACACAAGGACTGTCTATTACTACTCTCTAATATATAAGTCAATTTCCACAGTGATGGTAATGCTAGCACTAGCTCTAGCCTCTAGTTTGAATACTGCCTACAATTCTTAATAAAGGCAAGAAGGTCCCTGCTTAACTTCCAAGTTCATTTCTTTCTTAATCTCCCTTCTCTTTTGGTTCCCTCAGATTCTAGTTTTTGAGAATTTTCTCAGTTCCACTCTCTCCCAGATGTAAAACATCGTTCTTGCTGTTCCCTCTGCCTAGAATGCCTTTCCTATCAGTCTTCACCTAGCTTCTCATCCCTCCCATCTTGTCTTCAACATCACTTCCTCAGACAGCCCCCTGATCTACGACTGTTCCTTTCATCAAATGTGGCTGACATTTCTACTTTGGAGCACTCCATGAAACTATTTGATTATCTGTAAGTACTTGCTGATT
>NW_017731429.1:4177593-4180644 GCF_001890085.2 Hipposideros armiger | reverse complement strand
GGGGGAAACATTCTTCTCTCATTTAATCAGCAAACATTTTGTTCAGGGTTTCGTACATGCCAGGCACAGAGCTAGTTGCTAAGGATATCAAATCCGCTGGACAGATCTTTGCCTTAAGAAGCTCTCAGGCTGGTGCATAGCTGCTTTTAATTTTCTGGTTTCTTGTTGTGACTATCAAAAGAGCATCTGCCATTGAACTATCCGCACTCCCTGTGAGGTGTATCAAGTACTTTCTAGATAGTAATGGGATATCGCTCTGGTGGGAAATAGCCAAGCCAGTCAGATCCATGTTATAATATAGAAACTGAAGCAGGTTAAATCTTTGTGAAAGACTATATGGTTACTGGTAGAATGAGAGGAGCAACTGGGGTGTCAAAGCGGGGCCCTGGAATCAGAGCTGTTGGATTTAAGTCTTGGCTCTGAACAAAGCTGGGGAAACCCCTTACCCTCTCAGAGATACTCCTTGTGAAATGGGGAATCATTTCTGCCCCTGCACCAGCTGTTCTGAGGAACTAATAAAGTGTGCTTCACTTTCATCATTTTAAGCAGCATTGATTTTAAAAAACACCATCAATTAATAATAATAAGCATTTTTTTGGAGAGGGTGGACACAAGTCTCATTCTGATTTCATAAGCTGAAATGTACTCGTATGTGTGTAGAGGGGCAAAGATGTGAGCCTTAGAATCAATGTAATAGATTAAAAAAGATGCTTAAAACTAGAAAACCCCAAACAAATATATTATTACTCTTTCTCACCTAGAATCTTAACCAAATAATCACACATAAGAGGATCAGGCATAGATTACTGGTTATATTTCAAGTCCAAGAAACCATGCTCTGCCAAAATTACTTTTTATGAAGATACAAAAGTAATTCTGTTTGCTTGGAGCTCAGAAAATAATCAATGGTTCCCATTTCACTGTCTCTTTTTTCCTGAGTTGCCCTGAGATTTCTGAGCCAGACAGGCACCTAAGGGGCTCTGCCATATTTCATATTTCATTAGGCTTTAGAGATACCCTTAGAACTTGCTTACTCTGGCTGCTTTTCAAGTAGTCATGCTGGAGAGGGTGCTGTTTTTGTGGATGGCTTCAGAAGACTGGCTTCCCTCCTACATATGCACTGGAACGCCTCCTTGCCTTCCAGACAGCTGACCTCTGGCCACTGGAAGGATTTTCAGTGGATCGC
This sequence comes from Hipposideros armiger, assembly GCF_001890085.2. Classification (NCBI taxonomy): domain Eukaryota; kingdom Metazoa; phylum Chordata; class Mammalia; order Chiroptera; family Hipposideridae; genus Hipposideros; species Hipposideros armiger. Next base: position 4,179,458 of record NW_017731429.1, on the reverse strand, counting down.
CCCAGGCTGGTTATTTGCCGAAGGATTATATTAGCCTTTTACGTCAACCCCTGACTTAGCTCATCTCTCAGGTTGCCAACCTGCTTCTGTTAAAGTGGTGACATGGAATTTTCCACTACTAAAGAATTGCAGATGTTGTTTGGCTTACTTCTGATCCAAACTACTGTGTGTGTGTGTGTGTGTGTGTGTGTGTGTGTGTGTGTGTGTGTGACAGAGAGATGAAGAGAGACAGAAAGATAAGGGAAACAGATTTAAAACTAAATTCACTAGACTTGAACATGAATAGGGAATCCTAGACAATAGGGAGAGTCGGCTATCTTTTCTGCACTCCATAAAGGAAGAAAATGCATACACCAATCTCTTGTACATCTCTACGATTGAACATTAAGACCTCAGTGATGGACACCTTGAGGGCAAAACATTGTCATACTTTTTTTCTGTATCCCTAACACTTGGAGCAGAGTGTACACATAGTTATCAGTTAACAAATGCTAATATAAATGTTTGCCGAATTGCATGAGCTAAATAAAAACTTCAGGGAAGGAAAATTGATTCTTTAGTTTCCCAAAATTCTATGAAGTGGATAAAACCTTTTAGAATAATTTTTAATAACAGACTGAATTAGGGTATGTTGTTTTTCTCCCTTTCTCTCAGTAGAATGGGATAATTTGTTTTGACTAGAACAATTTTCCATGCAGCTTGGCTGGAGACCCTTTAAAGAAGTTTAGCCAAATGCTCGGGAATTCTTTAATGTATGAAATGGAGTAAGGTTTATAGGCAAACACCAGTCTTAATCTCTAACCAGCTATTTCATAGGAGTCTAACTCTGAAAATTAGATACATCAAATTTCAATTTGGCTTCATGCAAGCTTTGTTTTATGGATTCATAAAGGCAGATTTTCTTTGATTATCAAGATTACTGCAAAATGGAGTCAGCATAGAAATTTATTTGAATTTGACAAAGCCTGTGTTTTCAGGCAATTGGGAGTAGCCTGGTATAATGTTATTATTTTTAAGGCTCTAAAATAAATGACCTAACTTCAAATCTTAAGTTCACTACTGGTAGATGGTGAAAATTTTATCAAGTTATTCAACCCAGAGAAGACTACTATACAATCGAAAAACAACATCTGCCTCGTTAGATTGTTTGAAAATTAAATGCAATACCATTTGTAAATGGCATAGCATAGTTCAGTGCCAGGAATAGACTAGGTGCTCAATAAATGTAAAAGAGAAAATAGTAAGATCTTTTAAACTTTATATTCCTCACTTATAAAATGAGGATAATATTAATATCCCACTTATATTACAAGATTGTTGTAAAGATCAAATGAAGAAACATATAAAAATGTTTGATAAATTGAGTACAATATGATCACAAAGTGATTAAAAACAGTTTATATCAATATAATCTTTTTTTTGTTTTTTAATCCCTATCTGCTAGAAGACTATTTCCTCAGTATCTGAAATTTGATTTGTGTCTTGGCTATGGAAACAAAGCCACATAGGGCATCATGCACGAGAGAGTAAACATGAAACTCTGAGGGGAAAATGGAAACTTCCGTTATCATGAGGGCCTAGCTACCAATAATGATTCTCTCTAAAGAGTTTGCTGGCAGGTTAGGTGAAAGGTTCAGAGCCAGGATGCACAGGCTATAGTTTAATTGGTGTGATCTGTAGCTAATTGTGTATCAGAAGAAGGATTGAGGAGCTGTGCCTTTTAATTCAAGGCATAGTCCTAGAGGCTACATCCAACCAGAGAAGGAAGCCTTTCTTGGCAAATACAAATATTAAGTCTTTGCTGGGTTTTCCTGTTCCTTTTTTTGTATTAAAACCAGGAGCTAGAAGCTAAAATAATAATGTTT
>NW_017731429.1:4173632-4174618 GCF_001890085.2 Hipposideros armiger | reverse complement strand
GTCCAGGGTTCCCTCAGGTTTCTTGGCTTGGGCACCTGACTGAGAATAGAAAGGGAGGTACCATTGAGGGGAGCAAAGAAAATGACATAGAGTCCATACTGGGACACATTGATTGGAGGGGAAATCATTATAGCCCAATGTTCTCATGCCAGACTTTATTAATTCCAGTGACTGGGAGTATGGGGAGATAAATCCTTAACAGAAAAGCAATGTATAAACTAGCTACTTTCCTGGGCCTATGGAACTATTAACAGATGAAAGCTATGCTACAACAGCAATTAGATAGGATGAAACACATGCTACTCTGATCATTCTATTCTCCAGGACCACGGAAAAATTAGGAAAGAATAAAAGTAAGTAACTATTATAATGGATTTGCATGCACAAATAAATAAAAATACACTACACAGGATAACTGATCTCTGTAGAATTGAATCAGGAAAATTTATCTTTCTTCTTGGTTAATAATTTAAGAAGAAATCCCAAGCATCCTGCCTCTGGAGATGTAGGAGTTCTTATAATTAGACTCTGATCTGAACCGTGAGGGTGAGGTCAGAAAGCTGACTCAGAGCCTAGTGTCAATTACTTGCAGCTTGCACAGTGAAAGGCTCAAAATTTGGAAGATGCAGGATGACTGAAGCCCAATTCTAGGGGTTGTTTCAGCACAGTCACATGTTAAGTTCTTTCAATTATTATTTGCTGGCACATTTATTCTCCATCTCCTTGAGTTGGGGCCTGGAAAATATCTGTGGGCCTTGCTTTGGGATAATATTTGTGCCTCTAATTCAAGAGCCAGAAATCAACGCACTCCAACCATTTTCCTATTCAACTCAAGCAGAGCTGGTTTCTACAGATCAATCCAAGAAACTGACCTTTTAAATACAATGTAGTGATGTTTGCCCATTTTAGAATGAATTAATATATCCACAAAAAACTCATGAAGCCTGCTCTGCCCAACAGAGAACTCCAACAGACCAGCCGGCCTC
>NW_017731429.1:4156679-4171487 GCF_001890085.2 Hipposideros armiger | reverse complement strand
CCTGCTGTCTGTGTAGTGTCTGACTCCTACTCTAGTCCACGTCTGATGTCTCAAATACAAAGATTCTCTGGTTCACGCCTTCCAAAGATGTAATATCCATTTGCTGGGGTAGGCAGGGTAGGCATGCAAGAGGGAATCTGGGTCTCCAATAGTTCCTTATATGATTTCTAGACAATATTTGTGCTTTCAGTCCTTCCTCACATCCCTGCCTTCAGATATCCAAGGCCTTTAATACCTGAATCCTTCCAGGATTCTGTACTTCTCATTGGCTTCATTCTGCTTGTAAAAAGAAAAATAATTCAGTCTCCCGCCTGTGCAGGGAAAAACCCAGTTCTTTCCTACTGTGTTTCTTCCCTGTGAATCTCCTGTACTACTCACTCTACTACCACACTCACACATAGCACTATGTTCACACCTGTGGTCAAACCTCCAAATGTATGGAGGCTTCATATCAACATGCAGTTCTCAGCACCAGCAGAGTATCTGAGAAGTGAACTCAATACTGATGCTATTTACATGGAGATAGCATTAGATTTCACAGGTTAAGGACTCAGTCCCATAAAACTGTCCCCCCCCCACCCCGTCTTCAGATGCCAGTAGCAAGCCCAGGTTGTCACCTGTGCTGACCAACTGGCTATAGAGCGGAGCTTCCAATTACACTCTCCTCAGGTTCAATTAATTTGCTAGAGTGGCTCACAGAACTCAGCTGAACATCCAGATGGAAGACATGAGCGGGGCAAAACATGTGGGAAGGTGCGCAAAGCTTCCACGTCCACTCTGGATGAACCACTCTCCCAGCACCTCCATTTGTTTGCCAACCTGAAGGCTCTCCAAATCCCATCCTTTTGGGATTTTTATGGAGGCTTCATCACATAGACATGCTTGAGCATTAATTCCAATTTCAGCCCTTCTCCTTTCTTCAGAGAATGGGGAGCGGGGCTGAAAATTCCAAGCTTCTAATCATGACTTGGTTTTTCTGGTGACCTGCTCTCATCCACATGCCATCCAGGAGCCCACATGGAGTCATATTTAAAGAAAAGTGACACTCCTATCACCCAGGAAATTACAAGGATTTCAGGAGCTCTGTGTCAAAATCAGAGATCAAAGAGATGCTGCTAAGGGTTCTGATCACTTAGGGAACCACAAGGATTCTAGGAGCTTTATGCCAGGAACTTGGGGCAGAGACCAATATATATTTTTTCTATTCTCTCACACCCAAATCAGTATTTGTGTTTATGCTTTTCCAGCTCTGCTAAATCATTTTCCACTCCCTCATCTTCTTTCCAGCTTCCAAAATTTGTTCATATTTCCTACATGTGTTGTCAAGACACTTCTTTTTTGATAGATTTATGTGTGTTATGTGCCACTGAGTTGGCTCCAACTGGTGATCCTATGAGAGAGTGATGTCCACAATGTCCTGTCTTTAGCAGCCCTGCTCAGCTCCTGTAGACACATGTTGAAGGCTTCTGCTATGGAGTCAATCCATCTCCTATTTTCTCTTCCTCTTTTCCTGCTGCCTTCTATTTTTCCCAGCAGCATTGTCTTTTCCAAAGAACCATGGCTTCTCATGATGTGCTTGAAGTAGGACAGTTTCAGTTTTGTCATTTTTAATGCCAGTGATGTTTTAGGATTCATTTGCTCTAGTATCCACTTGTTCATCTTTCTGGTGACCCAGGGTATCGGTAGAATTCTCCTCCAACACCATATCTCAAACAAATCAGTTTCTTTTTTATCTGCCTTCTTCACTGTCCAACTTAAGTATCCGTGCATAGTAATTGGGAATATGAGGGTGTGGATGATTCTAGCCTTGGTCTCCAATGACACATCTTTGTTCTTGGTCATCTTGCCTAATTCTTTCATTGCTGCTCTTCTGAGTCTCAGCCTTCTCTTGATTTTGTTTTTCTTTTTCTTTTTTTTTTTTTGTCTGCAGTCTCTATTTGAATTGATGACTGAACCAAGGTAAGCAAAATCTAACAATTTCAATGTCTTCATTTTCTGTGTTAAAGTTATGTATTTCTTTTGTAGTCATGATTTTTGTCTTCTTGATATTCAAATGGTTTCCAATAGGCAAAGGTGTCAATTAGGGTGCATTTTATCTTGTAGACTTACACCTGTTAAAATTCCTTAATTATTACTTTGGTGGAGTTTCAGAAGGGAAAAAATATATGCAGGTATTCAAACTGCCATGTTTATCAGGAAACTAAACATTTATATTTAACTCTATTAAATTTAATCTTGGTGCTTTCTTGCCATCAGTCTATCTTGTAAAGATTATATATGCCCCAGCTTTGTCATTATTATGTGTTCTCCAAACCTTGCGACATCTGCAGAAAGTACAGGAGACCTCAAGAGGAGATAAGCTAGGATTCATTTATTTTCATATCTTTCCTTCAGTTGTTATTAAAGCTTTTCATCTTTCCAGGTTGACATAAAAATATTACATGAATCTATTTATTCATCCATTTAAAAAATGTGCTGAGGATAGGAATAAAGGTTTAAACAATCTAATCCAATCTTCAAAGAACTCACTACTTATTAGGGGATGTAGGCAAGATAATAGACAATACAATTAAGCTTGTTACAGATATAAATAAGGAGCTGTATCAGTACAGAGGAGAGGCACCTAACCCAGCTTAAAAAGATGGTGTTTGAGAGGAGGTAACACTCGGACTTCTTAGAGGATGAGGAAGCACTGGGCAGGCAGAGACTAGGTATAGGGGTGGGTAGTGGAAGGCATATCAAAGCAAACAGAGCAGCTGTGTGAAGGCAAAGGCTCCTACCTCTTCTGACTCTGAAGAAAAGAAATTTCTTTCAATCAATAGAAAGTACAGGACAAAAGCAACTTCGTCAGTTTTTAATGGGATAACTTGATGTAAGAGTTCTTCCAGGATAAAATGGAAAGCAGTCCACTTATAATGAGCTCTTTAACTTTTGAATTACCAAGTAAAACTGAAGTTATCAGCAACCCTTGGCTGAGTGAGAAACTTGCTAATAGAACCTGTGTGTTAGTGGGCAGGGGTAAGAGAACTTTGAAAAGTATAAAAGCATTGTGTGAACATATGGGATGATTATTACTGTTACTACCACATTGCCAACCACCACCAGCCACAGTACTGAGCCATCATCTACAACTTAGTCAAAGGAAGCATCTTTTCTCTGGATTGTAGCAATGGCAATTTCCTGCTTTTGATATTATACTATAGTTAGGCAAGATGTCAGCATTGGGAAAGATGGGATGAAGGATGAACAGGACTTCTCTGGCATCTCTTTGCACCTTCATTTACAACTTTTAAAAGTTAAAGAAAGAAAAAGAGGAGAGGAGGAGGAGGAGGAGAAGGAGGAGGGAAAAGGAGAAGGAGAAGCTTCTGAAGACCAAACATAGGGAGCTCCATTTTGTCTGCATCTCTGTTCAGGGCTGTGAAGAACTGAACTCAGTGTACTGCTGTGGGGTATTAGAAAATGAAATCCAATTAAGGTGGTGTCATGGGCCTGGCAAAAGGATGTATCAGAGGCAGGGTACATCTTTGGGGCTCAGTGGAAGGAGGCTGAGTGGAAAAGTAAAGCATCAGCCTCTAAGCATAGAAACCATGGCAAACATTTTTAAATGTACTCTGGATAGTTCGCATTTGATAAAAATCCACTGTGATGCAAGTTTTTCTATTTTCTAGTCCTGCTATCTGGCTTAATCTTTAGTGGATCCATTATGTGCTACCAGCCCCCAGCTTCTCTAGCTCCTACGCATCTCTGGTGCTGCTGGAAGGTAGATGGTAAGAAATTCCAAGGCGTGGTCAGGAAAGCGGTTTTGAAATCATACACAATGAATAAGGGCATCATTAGTGACTCCAGGTGTAAAGAACCTGTAGAGTGAAAAATTCTTTTTATGCAAAAGAGTGTCTGGATATTTGGACAAAACTGAAGCGAGGAAGCAGGAATAACTAGTACAAACTTCCTTAACAAGAACTTCGATCCTGGGTTTCCTGAGATTTAGTTTGTGTGCTGATCATTTCCCTTCCTACTTCCTCCACTCTGTTTGATATCACTAGGGCTGACTCCATGCAAATCCAGTTTCCTAGACTCTCTTATAAAATGATGCCCAGCTGGCTTCAGCCAATGGGAGACACTGACAGGAGATGGGAGGGTGGGAGGAAGGGAGACGCCAGGGTATTCCTCCCTTCCCATCTCAGGTGACATTTCAGGAGTGCCAGTTTTCCCCCATGATTTTTATAGAGGTTATTTAATTTTTCAGGTCTCCATGAGCACAGACTTGAAGGTTTCTCAGTGTGATCTTGCTTTGACTTCCTATTGTCAGAACACAGAAGAAGCATTTTCTGACTTCAAACATGTTAGGGGTTTGCTGGAGAATTTGTTGTTTGGCTCCAGTAATCTTTTTGTTGTGAAGGGAGGCAGACACAGACAGAGTAAGTTAACGCTGCCATTCTAACAACCGCCAGATAAACACAATAGGTAGCACCAGTGCAAGAAGTTTTGACTATTATGTTCACAGTAGGTTAAATAATGGCCTCCCCAAAATATCCATGTACTTACACACAGAACCTGTGAATGTTGCCTTATATGGCAAAAGGTACTTGGAAGGTGTCATTGTGACAAGGATCTTGAGATGGGGAGATTATCCTGGATTATCTGGTGAGCCTTAAATGGAATCACAAGGGTCCACATAAGAGGTAGGCAAGAAGGCCAAAGGAAGACGTAGATGAGACAATGAAAGCAAGAGGTTGGAGTGATGTGAGGAAGGGACCACAAATCAGAGTGTAGGTAGACTTTCCAAGCTTGAAAAGGCAAGGAAATGGATTTCCATAGTGTCTACAGAGGCACCCAGCCCTCCTGACAATTTGGTTTAAGCCCAGTGAAACATTTCAGACTTCTGGCCTCCAGAACTGTAACAGAATAAATCTGTGATGTTTTAAGCCACTACATTTGTGGTAATTCATTATAGCAGCAATAGGACACTAATACAATGCTCTGAATAGGAACAGATTCCTCTTGCTTCAAAAATTCCATATCTTCTGGGCTATCAGTAAAATCCATACAGGAATTCTAGCCTGCTATAAAATAATCCTTAAGAGAAATACATAAAATTTCCTTGCCTCTGATATCACAGGAGATGTGATATCAGCTGTCCCGCGATGAAGGACATGGCATCACCCTAAGTCACTCCTTCCTGGAGATAGCTCACATGTAGTGACAGGTCAATGAAGGAGTGTAAAGGCCCAGCCCCTTCACCCCAACTCAGGACAACTCTAAAGGGCCTTTCCTGTAGAAGTGTTTGTTGAAATTGCATCAGCATTCAACTTTTCCTTCTGCCCAATCCTACTCCCTCCTTCCACATTTTGATTCTCAAGCAGCCCCCGATACATTTCCCATCTGTCAGTCTTCATCTGAATCTGCTTTCTCAGGAACCCAACCAGGAAAATTGATTTGGCTATATTTAGTCAAAAGCACTACTTAGGTTAATTCCTCTTTGTATCTGCTGATAATTATTCACCCACTCTCCTAGGATACAGCAAACTAAAAAATAACTTGTAAGATCCTCTCAAAAGAGAATATGACCATTCACAAACTCTCCCTCAACTGAGGTCTTAGATGTAGTGTGAGTTACGGATGAGGAGGGAAGAAAGCATCAGGAAAGGAGTGGAGACTGGAGTATCAAACACTGACATTTGGGGCGGCCAGTTAGCTCAGTTGGTTAGAGTACAGTGCTCATAACACCAAGGTTGCTGGTTTGATCCCCACATGGGCCAAGAAGCTGTGCCCTCCACAACTATGAATGAAACTACTTGAAGACAATGCAACATACTTGTATGTGGATACCGCTGACATAAAAACAAACAAACAAACAAACAAAACACTGACATTTACTAAGGAGTTATATAAGGATGAGGAAAGTGTTGTCATTCACTGTGCTTTTAATTCCTACTATGACCCTCTGAGAGATACATGCCATCATCTCAGCTTTTCTAGTAAGGAATCTGAGGATCAGATTGATTAGCTGATATAGCTAGAGAATAGGTGAGCCACGAATTGAATCTACTGTTTGAATACAGTGACCATGTCTTTCCATGCTATCAGGAGTAAGGGTTCTTCTGGCAGAATTAAGGGAGACGGTATAAAGGGTGTTACTCTAGTAACTGCTAGCGACCACTAAGAGACATCTGGCAGGGTAAGGATGCTGCTGCTGAATACACAGGAAGAACCATCCCTCCAATTCCATGGAAATCATGTAGGGTTTGATCCTCTCCCTCAGGCATGTTCCCGCTCTCCTGGGCTTTCTCTGTTCTGGATTCTGAGAAGAGCTTCCCCATCTCAGTGCTTTTGCTCATGGACAAAGAACTGGAATGCCTTTCTCCCAGTTCTGTCTTTCCTTCCAGGTCCAGCTTAAATGTTATCTCCTTTGAGCCTTCTTTGATCACTTCAAACAGAAGCCATCTCTTCTGCCTCCAAATGTCTATAGGATGTAGTGTCTATATTACTCCTGTAAGACTTATCACATCAGCCCCTCAGTATTGTAGTTACTTAAGTATGAATCATATTTGCCACACTGACTGACACCTGAAGGAGAGCTAGCTTAGACATATTTGAACCTCCATGAGTTCACATAAAATTATTTGTTGCAATATGTATTTATTGCTTTAAGTACTCTAGAAACACTTGGTTCTTCAACTTCTATTTCTTTTAATAGGTATACAGTTTGTCTGCTACATGCATTTTTTTTTAATTAAGATTTTATTGGGGAATTGGGGGAGGAGAACACACAAGTTGCTGTCCTTTTGCTCCTCAGTCTAGTTGTGGAGGATGTTGCTTCACTGGCCCATGTTGGTATTATCATTGCGCTCTTCCCAGGTGAGGCAGTCGCTCACTGGCCATTGGACGGCCACTCACGGCAGCTCTCACAAAAGCTCATGCCCCCTGCCTGCCAGCCCCACTGCAACCTATGCTGTCGCCTGTGACTCACAGCAGGCCAGCTCCAGGTCAGGCTGTTGTTTACCATCTTAGCTGTGGAGGGCGCAACGTCAGTGTCTCTCATATGTGGGATCTGAACCGCGGCCCTGCCGCTCAGAGCTGGCATCCCAAGCCAACTCCTAACCAATGCTCCACTCGGCCGGCCCTGCTACATGCATCTTCTATCCTTATCTGCATGGCAAACTCCTTTCTTTAACTCTTTCACTGTGTTAATTGATTTTAAGGTTTTTTTTCCCCCAAATGTGTCAAATATCCACAAAAAATGAAAAGTTGGTATTTTGACTATTTTATGCATTTAATAACAATTTGAGCTACACTGGTACATGAATTACATTATTTTTATTTCAAACCTTTGTTATATGGTAATAAATTTACTGTTACATTGAATTTTACCAAAAAATACTCAAAACCTACTAAGTGGCATCAATTAGATAGTGCAAGCCACAGGAAAACATATGCAAATATCGCAGCAAAAGACTTAAAATTCAACATCTATGAGTATGTCCCTTTAATAGTAAGTCTTCTATGATTTTTCCCCCTTACATGGAATTAATAATGCCCCTTTTCATCTTACTCTGTGTCTCACACATATATATATATATATATATATATATATATATATATATTTTTTTTTTTTAGCTGAGCCATCCTGCTACCTGTTGGCAGCTCAGCGGCTGCTCAGCTCAGGCTGGACTTGAACCGCTGTTGCTCAGAGCTGAAACTCTTGAGCGAGCTCTTAACCCACTGAGCCACTCGGCCAGCCCCTCACACATATATTCATTGGTGCATTTATGACTGTTACAGTCGTTGCATGTTTATTTTACTTGCTTCCCCTGATAGTATAAAACACCATGGAGGAAGGCATTACATCTTACTTAACTCTGTGTACTCAGCTCTTATTATGGCACTTAGCATATACGTGCTCAATAAATACTAATTGAATTAAATAAGAACACAAAGTTTGAAGCCGAAAAACATCTCAGAAGGAACCCAAGATGCACATACTTACTGCCATGAACAGGAGCAAATTACTTAACCTCTCTGTTTTGGAAATTATGCCAACTATAATGACAAGGCAATGGAGAGGAGAAATCAGATGGAACATGTAAAAGAGCTATAAAAAGTGGAGTATAGAAAATGCCTATTCTTCTCATATGAAATTTTAAATTAGTTTGTGACTAAATTGTTATGCCTTTTATGTACTCAGGGTTTAGCTAGACCTTCAAAGCTAATTTAGGACAACAGAGTGTTTGGAATAACCTTTTGTAGAGTTGCTCTGTTATCAATATCTGATAATGGTGGTGATGGAGAAGAGAGTAAAAAGGAAGAGAAAAAGCTGGGGAAAGAGGAGGAGGAGGAGAAAAAGAAGAGGAGGAAGGAGGAGGAGGAAGAAGAAAGCATCCAATGTCTTCAACTTATTCCAATTGAATTATTAACTGGAAGGAGAATGACCCAGGAAGTCTAATTTATAATGTTGTTTGGTTCTAAATAAAGGGCATCTAATAGGAAGACATGTAAATCCTGTTTCCCAAAACACACTTAAAGGCTTAGATCCTGTTAGGAGTCTGCTCCCCACCTGGCTCAGGGTTACCAAGATCACACTGGCAGTCCAAGGTCATGCATGACTTTTGGCTGGAGAAAGCCCTAGTGTAATGTCATGGGATATTAGCCCCTTTGCACAAAGCAAAATACAAAGCACCTGAAATCTACACATATTAGCAAATTCAGCCTGTGTTGGCCCAATCAAATCTAATCTTTTTAGGAAACTGAATCCTTCATGGCAGAGGAGAGCAGTTGCTCCTCAGATGAAATGCAGAATTATCAGTGTTCACCCTCAAATGCTAAAAGCTTTCATAAGCGGCGTTATGTTCTTTTTTGGAATCTTTGCAGTGCAATTGCACCCTAGCTTGGAGCCACAAAGCAGTGATTGCAGATGGTGTAGGAGGGTATCTATCTGGCAACAGACTGCCCTTGTTTCATTTCTCTGCCTGCTATTGAAAAGGGGGAGAGGACCAAGATTTAAAAGCTAATTATTCACTTTGAAATCAGATTATTAAGATACATAGTGCTCTTCTCCCAAGAAGACATACAAACAGCCAACAGATATATAAAAAGATGCTCAACTTCACTGGCTATTAGGGAACAGTAAATCCAAATCACAATGAGATGTGATACCACCTCACACCAGTTAGAATGGCTATCATTAAGAAGACAAATAATAACAAATGTTGGAGAGGCTGTGGAGAAAAAGGAGCCCTGATACACTGGTGGTGGGAATGTAAATTGGTACAGCTGCTATGGAAAACAATATGGAAATTCCTCAAAACATTAAGAATAGAATTACCATATAACCCAGCAATACCTCTCCTGGGTATCTACCCCAAAAATCTGAAAACATTTATCCGTAAAGATATATGTGCTCTGATGTTCACTGCAGCTTTATGTATGGTGGCCAAGACATGGCAACAACAAAAGTGTCCTTTGATAGATGATTGGATAAAGAAGATGTGGTATATATACATAATGGAATACTCTGCCATAAGAAAAGATGAAATGCTGCCATTTGCAACAACATGGATGGATCTTGAGATTATGCTAAATGAAATAAATCAGACAAAAAAAGTCGAGAACCGCATAACTTCACTTACATGTGGGATATAAAACTGAAAGCTACAAAGGAACAAGACAAACAAACAAACAAACAAAACCTCATAGACAGTTTAGTGGTTACCAGAGGGTAAAGGGAGAGACGGGGGTGGTAGAAGAGGGTAAAGGGGGTCAAATACATGGTGATGGAAGGAGAACTGACTCTGGGTGGTGAACACACAATGCAATATATAGATGATGCATTACAGAAGTGTACACTTGAAACCTATGTAATTTTACTAACTACTTTTACCCCAATAAATTTAATAAAAAAGAAATTAAAAAAAGATGAATAGTGTTCATGCGAGCACTTAAAATGTAGTTGTGTACTATAGTGTGTTGTCTTAATATAGTTGTGGTTTGATTAAAAATTAGGGCCACCTGAGGACAGCCCTCTGTGTGTCATGTTGTATCATGGGTGGGTTGTCACTTCCTCTCTACCTGACTTCCCTTTCATAAGACCTCATGCATTGTATTTTAGTTTTCCTTCTTCAGACCCTTCTTTTGTAGTTTCTGATTGCACCGAAGTTGTGCATGACCAGCTCACATCTGTGACTTTTACATATGCTCTATTCTAATCATTCCAGAAGCTCTGTGTGAAACATATTCTTATTCCATTGTACATATGTACAAACTGTGGCTCAGAGAAGTTGTGGAATGTTCCCAAAGTCACACAGCTAGAAAGAGGTGGTGGCAGAAGTGGAACCCCAATAATAACTTCTCAGAGGTGTATGCTACCTTAGTTGTGGACTCAAGATGTCATTATGAGAAACTACAAAAAGAGAAGACAATAACTTTTCTATCATGGGGTCAATTATTACAATGATTTAACATTCATTGGGTTAAATGTGTGTTACGGATGGATTGCAATGTAACGACTACAAACTGAATAAGTCTGATGTGGGACTGATAACATCAGTGGGTTTGCAATGACTCTCCCTCACCCTCATCATCTCCTCCAGAGACAGAAAACACAGCTCACAAATGAACCATCTTTCAATGCCAGTGACAGCCTCTCCTTTCTGCCTCCCAAGTGTCCTTACATAATTTTCTTATCCAACATGAAGCTTTTTTTATGCATGTTACCACTACTTTTTCTATGTTTTGTCCATAAACCCAAGCAGGCTACAGCTTGGGCCACCTGAGAATTCCAAGATTTGTGACTATCATGTACATGCCACATCCACTCATAAAATCCAGTAAAATGTTAGGCACTTCTGTTCACGTCCATCACATGGGGACTTTCTTTGGAGGCCCATTTTCACAAAGAAATAAATATACTTTATCTGTTCATAAAAGTGACCACGCATATCGAAGGAGTAGGAAAATAAACCACACTGTGAAGGAGAGGCTGAGCAATATTTTTTAATTGATGAATATTAAATTTCAGAGGGTGAATTTATAGCATGCTGTGGATAAGAGTAGGTGCCACCAGACTGGGAGTTCCTACAGTGATTGTGTTTTTTCCATCTTATCGCCACCTCTCACCCCTACGTGACAAATGTTTACCAACCAAGTTAAAGGACCATTTTGGGCTCTCTCTCTAGATGGCAATTGGAATAGCAGAAAATGGGTACCACAAACGCCTTGGCCTCATATTCAAGGCCCTTGTGATCTGCCCTTGGCACCCCTTTCTTCTTTACTCCTACAGACAACCCTCCCTTACAACATTCCACGTGCACCACGTATTTTCAGAGCATATTTTGTACTTTTCCAATTACGTTCCTTTTCATTGTAATTTTTCCTGCCTTTACAATGATGCTTCTTCTCTCTTTGCTGCCATTTTAACCAAACTTCACGGCCCAGAAAAATGACTACTTCTTTATCTAAATAGTTCCTGACTCTTCTGGTCAAAACAGAGCTGCTTCGTTCACTGCACATTCACGGAACACTCTGTTGTGACACCCAAGTGCTGCTTTGTATTTTGCTGGTTATTTGTGTGTTCTCTTCCTCCCGAATGACACAACTCCAGAAAGATAGGAGACATGTTCTAACTATGCCTCTAACAACTAGTGCCTCAGCCCTGGTGTTTGAATCTAATGGGGACTTAAAAATATCTGCAGAAATTGAAATAAATCATTTTAGTTGAATGTATGACAGCATTTCCTCACGATATTGCTAGCAGCTCGTTAACACATTCATGAGGGAATAAGAACCGCCCCCAAATTTGGTTGTGTGGTCAGCTTGGGAGCACCCAGAGATGGGAGGCATGGGTGAGATGGCTGAGAGACTGTGCTGGCCCAGAGCAAGGGGAATGGTTAACACAGGCAGCTGCATCTACATTCTATAGCTACTGTGAGATCTCAGTCCCTGTGAGGGTAGACGGTGGTTTTCTTGCCTAGGTGGTGTGGAGTAACGTAGATGCTTAATAAATAAAGTGCCCTCTGTGCCCCTGTACAGCCACCTGGCACTTACCACCAAACCGTCTTATCATGGGTGATGACTCTCTCCCTCACCACTAGGGACAGGGACAGGGCGATTTAAAACCATGGCCTCCGTACCTTGTTCAGTGCTTAGCACATGATCAGCCCAAGGTAAATAGATAAATGTCTGTTGAATGCATGAAGAAAAAAATGCAAGAAGAAGGAAAGGTAGGAGACAGCTTCCAACTCAGCTTTTCAAGAAACATGATGGAGATCATGAACCTGATGAGATAAACATTGTTACTGGCTTCACCACATTGTACCCAGCATTTCCTGTTCAGAAAAGGCTAACCTGTGGGGGAGAGGCTGTCAGAGTGCCCATGTTGGGTCAGCTGGGACAGGCTTTTGGAACAGATGGATGAGTCCCCTGCCTTGCCTAGACCTCACAGCAACCGCTCTTTTCCATGGGGTTTATACCTGAGTGCATGTGCATGTGTGAATTTAAAATAAGCCATAATATACATTCTCAAAAGAGCCTGAAGAGATTTGATTCTGTTTTTCACAATTAATTCCCATAAAGAAAAGATAAAATTTAGAATGTGTTGGTCGATTAAGAACATGCAACATCTCTCTATACTCTTGCTGACCACTCCTCCTCAGCTGGATAGTCAGAAGTTTCACTGCATAAATTCAAATTCCAAAGGATCTAATCAATTGCTCACTTTGAATACTTCTTGTAATTGCAGAAGTCAAACGTGACTTGTATTCATCTTTCATTATTGGTATATACTGAGTATTATAATACAGTTTTTCTTTCTTAAAATGTGTATATATATTTTTTGGTACTGTGTGTGTGTATTATATATATTATATTATATATTATATAATATGTATTATATATATATATATATATATATATATATATATTCCCCCCCTCCCCCAAATTGCTGTCACATACTATTTTATTGTCTCAGCAGTGAGCTGTTGGCATCAGAGTGCACTGGGGAACTTGTCCTCATCCAAGTCTTAGCATCTTCTCAAAAAGCCTAAACAGTGCCATAGGAATTCTGCAGATGTGAACTGAACCTCTTAGGAGAGGCTCTGGCACAAACTCACCCTGGTCAGCATACAGCTCATCTGGCCATAACATGCCTGAGACTATACAGATCATAGGAACACCATGCAGCACTTGCTGGCCATGCAGAGAACTCAGAAATATTAACAGATGGAACAAAAAACACAATGCTGAACAGTGAGCAGGGTGACTTTCATGGAGTCACCACTGAATCCACTTGCAGCAAAATCCCATTCCAATGAAATATTACTTTCAAAACCTGTCACTCTGCTTGAATGAAAGTGACTACAGGGTACTGTAATGCCAGGCATTGAAGCTCTTTAAATAACAGATTCTCCCAGAGCCTCAAGGACTTTCCATCCATCATTTCCTCCTGGGCAGGTCCTGATCAGATCTCTCCTACAGCCTTCTTCACCTATGTAGATAGGACAGGAAGCCAGGTAGCACTCATAACTTTCTTCCCTACCCTGACATTCATTACTCTGCCTACTTTCCCTCCCCAGCAGAATGGGGGGATGGGGAGCGAGGGAAGATAACGAAGAATTCGTAGAGGAGGGATGAAGAAAACTTGCGATGCTACAGGCCAGAATTTGTTCCACAATGAAAATCTGTTTATCCTCACATTTTTTTCCAAATATATTACCTATTTGTTTCTCAAGGAAAATCATTTCCACCTTCCCTTTCCTCCTTCCTAATAGAATGCACTGATCCCAATACAGGCTGTAAAACTACATTTTGTTGTACTTTAGATGCTATCAATATATTAAAATATTGATATGTGAAACACCAACACCGGATACATAGAAGCCAACACCTCCCCTTCACCATTTGTTCCTGGAGCCTCTGATCCCCAGGGGTAGAACCTTGATTTGAATATTCACAGATTTTCTCACCTCCAGGTCTTCCCTCTACAAAGCACCTTCCACTTGTTGCTCCATCAATATCTCCTGAAATCCTCCTCATTCTCCAAGACCCAATGCACATGTCACCTTTTCTAGTCAACATTTCATGAGCTCAGTCAGCAAGATTCGCTCTTTCACCTATGCTCCATAGCTCTTTGTTAGAACATTTAGATTGGGACCTGTCTCATTCTGTCTGTGATTTCTTGCTGCTACAACTCCAACGAAAATGTATTAAACATTATAGTTAGTGCCTGGCTTAACAAAAGGACAGATATCTTGAATTGATTTCCCTACCTCAGGAACCCCATTATTAGAGGGGAAGGGAGAAATCACAGGAGGGAGGCACCTGACACTGTACAGATGAAAGGCTGATATCCATTAGTTGGCTGTTAGCCTAGGATCTAAAAAACCTGGGTTCTAATCTCACCTCTGCCATTAACATTCCCCCCTGAGTTCACGTCATGTTTTATCCTTTGGTTTATCAGTCATTTATTTCCTTGGTAAATCTTATCAGTAACCTTTGCCTTTGTTACACCATTGTTTGTTACATTGTTGTTTACTGAAAGTATCCAGGCTTTCATATATACTATACTCTGACCATCTTCTTCTCACTGCCAAAGACATGAGGCCAACAGAACATGCGTAGTTACCTGCACAAAATAAACTCAGATGCCTCCCATGAACACACAAACCTAAGACAACATGGCAGCAGGGAAGAGAAGATGTGGTTGTGCTGTGTGACCGTGGGCAAGTTACTAAACCTCTGTGAATTAAGTATGCATAATTACAGGCATATAAGAGGTAAGGTCTGGAAAACACTTAACAGGAAGCCCCCCCCACCCCC
>NW_017731429.1:4146635-4156611 GCF_001890085.2 Hipposideros armiger | reverse complement strand
TGTTTCTTAATTATAGTCCAGTTGCATAGCGTTTCCTTATTTTTGTTTGTTGATAGTGAACCCCCAACAGATTTTTAAACTGGACACTTTCTGTATGTAAAGGCATTTTTGAAAGATTCTTAGGGTTCCTGTCTTCTTAAGAAGGGTAGGGATAAACACATAGGGAAGTTATTATTTCTGAAAAATGCAGCTTTACTGTGATCATCTAAATCTCCTACAGAGAAGAAAAAAGATTCTTGCCCAAAATGATCTGTCCAACAAACCATAATTATGCTAATTCTACCCAACTTCCAGCAAAGAGATCAAAGGTTAAAATTGTTCTCACCTTCACAAAATGATAATGATAATAAATACAGCTATTCTTAGTAGCTAAAGTATATTTTGCAATTGTGACTGACACCATTTGACTTTCATTTTTTGGTAAGCTAAATGATTTGCAATACATTTTCTTGTTTGAAACAATTGGTCCTTTAGCTTAGTAAAATCTACCTTGGCTCAGCATGACTAACCCTCTTACTCACAATTTGCTCTACTGCGTGAGAACATTGCTGAACAAATATAGCAGAGGACTTTGAAAATATCTTCTCCCTTGGAAAGCCCTGGAATTGCACATCTTCTCCAGCACTCCACATTTTATGCATCAAGTTTCACCACCTCTCAAATGCAATCTTCCCAGGATTGAGCATTTAGTGTGTGCCAGCAACTATACTGAATGCCTTATATAGAGATTAATCTCATTTCTTCCCCACAACCCTGTGGTGGGTGCTAGCATCACCCATAGTTTATAGAAGTAGACACTTGCTCCAGGTTACACAGGTGGAATGATGGATCTCAGATCTGAAACACAGTCCATATGCCTGGGGGCTGCACTCGCTAATGCTCCCCTCTATGCCTGGGCTGCCTGTAACTTTCTTCACCTCCACATCTCAGTGCCGGTCACCGTTCATGATATATGTTAGAAACACAATAAATGATATAGATTATGGATAATATAATAATAGCCAACATGTTTTGAGTATTTACTTGTGTCAGACAACATTCTAAGAGTGTTGCATGTGTAAACACATTTTATTATCTCCTTTTACAGATGATGAAACTGAGGCACACAGGGGTTAAAGAGATTGAGAGAGAGAGCGAGCGAGAGAGCAAGAGAGAGAACCCCTGCCTCCCATTCCTTATCTATCCTTGGTCTACACCCAGACTAGAGGGTCTGCAGGAGTCCACACATCCTCTCTGCTCAGACATAACACAATCACTCATACCCCACTTCCTTGGGTTTATTCCTTTACCCTTATTTACCCTACTCCTGAGTCCTCCCTCCAGATAACTATTTCCCACAGGTGCTATAAGGCTATTGGCCTGGCAGGCCAATAGGTTTGGTTTTCTTCTCACAATCTTACTCATCAGGTTTGGCATGCCAAAGAGGCTGCATCTTTCTTTGTACACAACAACATTGTGTAGTAGGGATTACCCTTATTTTACCAACAAGGAAGCTGGGGAACAGAAAGGCTAAGTAAGCAGTGATCTTGAATTTGACAATAGACAGTCTGGCTCCAGAGCCTGGTCTATAATCCACACACTGCCAAGAACGTGGATGAATCACTTTCTCTCTTTTGTAAATTCCCACAGCCTGCCATCAGGTAAATGTGATCCCATATTAAACAGTATGTATTGTGTTGCATTGTTTATACTAAATTGTATTGTTATATAATTGCTTCTTAATACGTGGCCTATTTGCTTGTAAGCTAAGAGATAGTACCAGCCCTTTTCCTTTTGGGCTCCTCAAAGTGCCTCTCCTAAACATTGGACTTAATATTATTTGTTGAATCCTAAATTGGTGGTTGTCCCAAATGAGAAAGCCTGTGAAGCAGAGCCAGAAAATTCCTATAATTCCAGGCCACTAGGATGAGTTTTCAGAGTGCTAACTAAAGTCTCCTATTGCTCTCTCCTCTCCTTACTCTCTATTCCCTTCCCTGAGCACGCTCTGCTTCCCCATTCAATGACCTTCACCACCTCACATCTCTCTTTCTGACTTTACCTAACTCTAATACGTGTGTCCTTCTGAATATCCTTCGGATGACTCAGTACATTAAAACTGAATTCGTGCCTCCAGAAACCAGTTCCTCCTCCAGGAAGGCACTATGGACCACCCAGTTTCCCAGGTCAGAAACATTAGCAGGAATCAGCTCCTGACATTTCTGTCAAAGGCCTAATATTAAAAATAATATTAATAATAAGCACCAGAGCTGTATAACAAGCTTACACATACCACTTCATTTTTCTAATTTTGCCGACATAATTATCCAAATATGAGAAAGTTTTCTGTTTCTTCATCGGTGCTAAGTAATTGCTTTTATCTGTTTTTTAAAAAGCAAATATACAGTCCTTCCTACGTGCATATAGGCTTTAATGAGTCAAAGAAGTGAGATAAAGTGGAATGTCCTTTTCCCCCCGAAAGAATGAACATTGACTTAATTTCTATCGTGAGTAAGGTTACATGTACACTACTTAATGGAATCCTTACAATTATCCTGAGGTGGGTATTATTATTCCTATTTTTTAGATGAGTAAGGTGAGGCCTGAAGTAAATAAGTTGCCCAACTTCATATGGCTGACGAATGACAGTGACAGGATGTAAACCCCTATAACCTATAATCGTTCTCCTTATACCATATAGTCTCCAGATAAACCAAATCTGAAAGCAGGCCAAAGAACATGATAATGAGATTTGCTGATTTTTCTTACATCAGGTAGACTATAAATTCCTTAAAAGTATTAAGTAGCCTGTTCCAAACTAAAATATTTATGCTAGTCTTAGTTACTACTATTGTGACTTACGATGACTCATATTAAGACTTTACAAATAAATGTATATCTGAAAAGACTGAGAGAAAAAGGTTGTTCTAGAGGGTGAATAGAGACTCACACTTATTTAAAAAAAAGAAAAAGACCTGCAAAGGCATACGTTGTTTTGTTTTGTTTTGAGCACCTACTATGTCTTGGGAACCATAGTAATTGATAGTCTTGGAAAATAACACACAACCCAGCGCTTAAGGCGCTCTTAGTCACTGGGGAGAATATGAGGTCTGATCAAAAACTACGGTGAATGTTTAAATTTAAAAAAAAGTATTACGGTAAAAGACACATTGCCATGAATCCCTCTCAAAATACTATGCCTCACTTTGAACACTCATCCCGCCATTCTCGCCACTTTCTGAAGCAGTTCTGAAAGTCCTCTTTCATGAGTGTCTTTAGTTGCGCTGTCATGGCTGCCTCAATGTCCTGAATCATTTTGACTTAGGGGAAGGGCCAGAAGTCACATGGTGGCAGATACAGTGAATAAGGTAGGTGAGGACACACCATAATGTTTTTATGACAGAAACTGCCGTACCAGAAACAATGTGTGACATGGAGCCCTTCTGTTGTGATCAAACATAGTGAATGCTGCCGCCGAGTGCCATCCAACGGAAAGGCAGGGATCTTCAATATGGGAAGTGGTACATCGAACCTTAGTAACAGTGTGACAAGTTTCAACTTGTTTGGTGCAGTCAATCGGGTGTGAGCTATGGTTGAGATGAGGTGTGCTTTAAATGTGCCATAAATCATCCTCCATCATGACAATGCTCTGTGTCACACATCACTTCTGGTATATGGCAATTTCTGTCAAATAAAAACATTATGTGCCCTCATCCACCTTATTCACCAGATCTGGCACTGTGAGACTTCTGGTTCTTCCCCCAAGTCAAAATGATTCAGGACATCGAGGCAACCAAGACAGCATAACTAAAGACACTCATGAAAGATGATTCCCAGAACTGCTTCAGAAAGTGGCAAGAACAATGGGATAAGTGTGTTTGAAGTGGGAGGGAGTATTTTGAGGGGGATTAATGGCAATGTGTCTTTTTCTGTGATAAAATTTTTATTTAAACATTTGCTGTATTGTTTGATCACACCTTGTACACAGAAACAATGATGTGTAATAAAACTGTTTAGGTTCCATCACGGAAGATGTTATGAAGCAGGTCACAAATTAGCAGCATGCCAATAATATGTGACCCACAACTATGTCTTCTTTAACTTCATGGTATTTTCAGACATATGAATCTAGGGGTAACATTTAAACATTGAGAAATTCACATTAAAATCCACATTTGTGGCTACCCCCAAAATGGAAAGCCTGATGATACTGAGCCCTGATTCCTGTAAGGCCACTGTCAACTTGAGCTCAGTAGCTGCTGCCTCCAAGGGTGTTGTGTGTTTATATTTGTATATAAGTTTCCATGTTTCATTAAACAATTTTCAGGAGGGTTACTTATAGACAATTTCTACCAGGACCACAATTGATACAATATTTCACCTTGGTAACATTGCTCATGAGATTATAAAGTTATGCACTGACATTTAAGGTGACATACATAAATATTATCAAGGTAGTGCTGACAGGAGGAGAAAGGATTGACATACATGTATGTATGTTGTTGTGGGGGAGTGCAGGTGGAAAGGAAGATAGGAAGGTGATAAAATTATACTATTTGGTTTCCCTCCCTCCCCCCATCTCTCCCTATGCATATACTTCTCATGACTTCTCCAAAGTTTGTGTGTTTTTCCCCTTGTGGTCCACAGCTTCAATTAAGGACAAAGGGAAATGCAAGTGCTCAAGACAGCTCACACCCCAGACTCTGAAGGGCACTACAAAGCTGCCTCAATGGTGGGGCAGAGGTGAGGGCAGATAAGTGAATCGTCTGCACCTTACACATCTGGCTTAAGACAGGGAACAAACACAGTGACCTCCTGTTGGAGACAGATATGAAGGTGACTGTCAAATCCTCAGGACAGAGTAAATGAATCATTCATGTAAATAAATAAGTTAATGCATGCACTGACAGTTCATCTCTCATTCTCATACCCACTACTGTAAGGAGGCAATGTTTGTATCTCTATGGGAAATTTGTAATTTCAATATACTTGGACTGAGTTAATACACACATCTGATAAATATCTTTAATGATGGTCTATATTATCTGTTGAGAGAATATATGCTTTAAAGCATGTCCAAATGTCCTTCAAAGTCAATGCAAACTAGAATGAGTATCTGAAAAAGGCAAGCACTGTCAATTAAAACCTCACTGTTTTGCACCAATGGCACACCTTCAGCTCTTCCATCTTTAATCTTTGAAGGCTTTTCTTATTCTTTTTTCTTTTTTTTAGCTGAGCCATCCTGCCACCTGTTGGCAGCTCAGCAGCAGCTCAGCTTGGGCCATGACTCGAACCGCTGTTGCTCAGCATTCGCACTCTTGAGTGAGCTCTTAACCAACTGAGCCACTTGGCCAGCCCCCGTCTTTAATCTTTGAATTAGCTACCTTGTCAGGAATCTCATGGAGAAGAGACAGAGTAGGCCAGTATGAGACTTAAAAGAAAAGAATTATTATTTCTAAGGTACCTACTATGTGCCTGGCTCTATTAAATGTGTGAATATATTAAATCATTTAATCTCCCACAATTAAATGTGAGCTACATGAGGGGAATACTTTGTTTCTTTATTCACCCCTGTGCTTGCAGAGCAATTCCTGGCACATAGGAGGTGCTTGTTCTGGCTATCGTCTCAGCACCAATCATTAACCCCCACCCCATTGCTCTCCAACCGTGTCACAGGGGCTAGTGCCTGAGAGCCATATTCCCAGAATCTTTGTCAACAGGGTTATAGCTTAGATTCCTCTGATCAGAGTCATTTGCACGAATTTTGGGATGTGGAAGGGCGGTGGCACAGGTGGAAGTAGTGACACAGGGTTCGCACTACTGACCACTGTTATAACCTCTTACAGTTTCCTCAGACTCCACAGTTCACTGTTGGTCTCTAGCCTCAGGGCTTGCAAGAAAACTGTGGCTCAGGAAATGGCTTCTTGAAATTTCCCAGTTTGGGTGCTGCTGCCCCCACCCCTTGACTATCACTGCTCCAACCTTTCCAACAATTTGTAAACCCTTTAATACCCTGAATTACATCCCTTTCTGTTTCAAACACATAAGGTACTGTCTGTATTCCTGACTGATTTAATGTTCCATAAATAAACAATTGAGTTTCAAAAAACAACGAATTCAATGGCCAGTAGCTGTAGAACTGAGGCTCCTCAGAGTAATTTAAGATTACACAGCCAACTATTCAATGTCAGAGCTAAGAGTTGAGCCCTAGGCTGTCTGATGCCAAGTGCTTTTGCCTTTTCCATTCAGACAATGCCCTCAGTGGGTATAACATATCATTCTACTGCCAACATCTTATCTCAGAGGTTAAGAGCTGTTGTTTTTACTGTTCCTCCTACTAGCAGACCATTGTGCTGGAAACCTTCCTATAAATTGGAAGGGTATATTAATTCTCAAGACAAGCTGTCTATTAAACATGTATGAGACCTGGCAAGACACCTGTTAAAAATGTACATTATATCTGCATTATCAGTGTGTGGTCCATAGTTGAAGCTTGCAAAGTATTAACTGAGTGAATAAGTAAATACAGTTCACTGGTTTTGCTCAGCAAAAAGTTCCTTTGCAGACTATATGCTCTGACTCAGGGGTCACTTGGGTCACAAACCACTTGTAGGTTGGTAATTCCATTAAAATTAAAATGCCCAGATCCCTCCCATTGTTCAGCACGGTAACAATGCCACCTAGGGTGTTGAATTTCTTCGAGAAACCTTCATTTTCAAGAGCATTGCAATACAGAGGCAGACAGAGATAAGAATCAATCCCTACTTTCCAAATGAAAGTTTGAGGCACTGAAAGCTATTATCCTTGTTCTGCTGTAATATAGTAGAAAAAGCATTGCATTTGGAAGCAAATAGATCTGGATTCTCATCCTGACTCCTTCCATTTACTAGACCTGAAATCTTGGGCAAGCTGTGCCTGTGACCTCAGTATTCTCATTTATAAAATGGCAGTAGCAGTATCTCTGGAGGTAATGTGACGATGTGCTACTGCAGACAGACAGCGTCTAGCACAGCATCTGGTTCATGGTATGGATGCAATGAGTGAACATAGTATTCCCATCATTAACAGTGAGGAAGGGTCTGTTGCTACACAGGCTGTCATCCTGTAGGCTGGTCCATGTTAGTCCACAAGGCTCTCCAATGCCAAACTGGCAGCAGTGGTGTGGAGGAACACTTAAAAACATGTTTTTCACACTCATAATTGCACTACCTAGAGATATTATGTAACTGCAAAAAATTGAGGGTGTGCATATTATAACTTTTGTAGGCTTCATGGTGTCTGGTGCCTTTGGGTGGAGAGAGTGGGAACAGCTGGTAGAGAGTGGGTGGAGCAGAATTATCACACCTCGCTTTTCCTTAAGATGAGATCCAAGATTAGACTCACTAGGAGATTCTGGGGGTTGATAGGTAGAGTTGGATGCCTTTCGCATGCCGAGAGGTAGTAGTTAAAGCTGTAGGAATGAATGAGGTTACAGATAGGGATTGGGATTAAATTAGAGAAAACCGACCCACATTTGACCTCAGAAAACTTAACAGTACTAATGTCTAGCTTGGTGCTTGGTACACAGCAGCTTCTCAAGGATTATTTGTTGAATCAATAAATATTAGATTGGAAAGTGTATCAATCTTCCCTAAAACACTTGTGTCCCCCACTTCTTTTATAATCTAGACACAACTCATCTTTGAAAAGCTAACTGAAGTATGTGTACTTCCTGAATATTCTACATCTCTCAGATTGAAAAAGTTGTCTTTTGAAAATCCATCAGTCAGCATTAATATTTATTTCTCAGTTTACCAAGATCTGACAGGCACTATAAGTTTTCTTATCCTACTTATATAGCCTGAGCTCCAAACACACTTTGAGGGCAGAGAACACATTTTTTTTGCATGGCTGAAAATTCCTCTGTCCAGCAGGGTGCTTGGCTACAGCAAACTCTCAATAAATAAGGCCTAAATGCTTGATTAATCAACTAGTTTTAAAGTACTGTCAGAGAAGGGATCAACGGGATGCTTTGGAATCTCAGAAGTGATGAAAAATAAAATGTGTGCACATAATGACTAGTGCTCAGTTTGGAGAAGAGGGAACTCAAGGTACCAGAAAGAGGGCACTGAGCTACTGGTAAGACTAGAACTGGGGTATGAAGGAGAATCTTGCATGGACGAGGCTGGTAGAGTTGCTTCTACGAGAGAAAAGATGGGATTGCCTTCATTCCTCAACCGTTCCTGGGTTACCTTATGTCAAGAACTATGCTAGGCAATGTGGATACAACAATAAATAAATTGCAGTATTTTTCTCTTAAGGATTTTACATTACGCTGCAGGAGTGAAACAAGGAATCGCCTACAACACAGCACACAGCTTGCAGCGGTTCTCAACCTGTGGGTCGCAACCCCTTTGGGGGTCAAATGACCCTTTCACAGGGGTCGCCTAAGACCATCGGAAAACAAAAAGATATTTACATTACGATTCATAACAGTAGCAAAATGACAGTTATAGAGTAGCAACGAAAATAATTTTATGGTTGGGGGTCACCACAACATGAGGAACTGTATTAAGGGGTCGCAGCATTAGGAAGGTTGAGAACCACTGGCTTAGAGCAAAGAAGAGTGGAAACAGGAGTATACTTTTTAAAGATTAGATTAGCTCTTGACTGCTCTGTCTTTGCTAAGGATGACCTGAGGGATATGACAGATATCGTGATTTGTGATTCAGAGACTAAAAGAGCTTGAAAGAAAAGAGATCAGACAGAATTTCAAGACTATAGAGTTTACTATTTTCTTTTATCTTTTCAAATGCATTTGTTGTTTAAGCTACAATAATAAATATGTAAACCATCGTGTGCTCTAGACAAAAGAAAGTTAGACCAGGCATGCTTTTGTTCAACCATTAGGCAACTTGCCTGAAAGAAAATGAATAATCTCTACTGCCCTTTTGGAGGTTGTCTGAATGTTTTTTAGAAAATAAGGAGTGCACTGCCATAGAAACATGGGACTGGAGTTTCCTGTCAGCTGTATAGGTTCTAGGAGTGAAAAAGACAAGGATGTGACATAAACAGGGGTGCATGGGAGACCAGTCAAGAACTTTTACATCCCACTGAGATTTTTCTCAGATTTTTCTCAATTTGACCTACTACCTCCCTCATGATTTTTACAAACATTTATGTGTCAGATTCTCTGCTTCATGCTTTCACTGGCACTATTTTTTAAAATCAGTCTCTCCCATTTTTAGACAAATCTCATTGTTAAAAAGGTTTTTATAGAAAATAAAATCTTTATTTTAATTTCCTCTCCCTCCATAAGACCTACTTCTGCCATCTGTTATATAAAATGAGTTTATAACCTTTCATCTCCTTAAAAGGCTCCCTTGTATCTGAACAACGTCATTGTATTCTTATTTGTGAATCTAAGCATCCATGTTTCTTTAACTAAAATCTATCTGATGAGGGTCGCAAGACTTTTGTTCCACAAGTGGCTACCTCTAGAAACAACTTAATTGTAAATATCTAATAATGTGAAACCTATCCTGAGCACAAGACTCCACCATGGGCTGAGAAGAACTGACATCCAAGAAAGGAGCATGACTTTCCCAAAGTCACATTGTTGGTAAGTGAAATGGACACAATTCAAAGCCAGGGCTTCTGTCTCCTAGGTCAGTTCCCATCCAATCTATAAATATAGATGAAGAATGAAGTCCCTTTCATTCCCTCTCCAACTAGACCTTAAACAATACAACAATCCCATTCCAGCCCTGTTTGCCTGTGGTCAGTAATCTTCCAAATCTAGACATACACTGGAATTGGCCTACATGACCTGGGATATGTGGTCACTCTTGTATATTTCCTTTGACACATCTGCCTTTTGCTAATTAAAGCTGCCTGCATTTAGAGGCATAAATCAAGAGAACAAAATATAGGGCCGGCCGAGTGGCGCGATGGTTAAGAACTCGCTTGGGATGCCAGAGGGCCCCGGTTCGGATCCCACATATGAGGGCCAGTGACACTG
>NW_017731429.1:4136590-4146354 GCF_001890085.2 Hipposideros armiger | reverse complement strand
CCCAAAAAAAATTTTAAAAAAAAAAAAAAAAAAAAAAAAGAGAACAAAATATAGAAAAACACAAATAAAGGGGATCTAGTTCAAAAAAGAATTTCTTAAGCTTTTGTCTACATTAAAGATTAGATAACCTTTCTCAGTGGATTCAATGAGTTTTCAAGGGTATTTTTCATTCATTTGCTCTTTGAAACAGAATTATTGCCATTTAAAGGTGAGAGCAAAGTCTGTCCTACCTACACTGATTACAGCTATCTAAGGATATGACATTCAGACTAATGAACATTGCTGGAAGATGGTGAAAATGAAGCTGGTATGATGTCAATATATTCTCTAATTCTATTGTATAAAGAATTGTTTTCATCTCTGTCGATCCTGAGGTTTAGATTGAATTTTAATTTCCTAGTCCCCAGCACATGTCTAAAAGGGGCATGTCCATGTGGTCTTCACAAATATTTATTATCAGAATATACAGTTGACAGTACGGCAATTGGTCCAAAAATGCAACCGGCTTATCCAATATTTTTAGGATCAATGATGGAGAAATAAGTGATGCTTTCGCCACAGGTAGCTAACTTCCTTCTGTTTGGTCTAGGATTTGCTACTAGGCCTGTGCAGAAATGAAAAGAAGAGGAGGAAGCAGACCCCTGTCTTCCTCTCACTTCACAATCTCCTGGGGAGATGAAGTGAAAAAAACAAAGTGATGGGGCTCAGCCTGAAGTCCACGAAAGAAGAAGGTATTTAAATGGATAGCACCGGTTATGCCTGGCCTCACAGACATGGTGGGCATTGAAGCAGGTAGGGTTTTCATAGAAAGGAGACAGAGTGGAGCGCCTCCTGACTCGTGCATAGAAACATCCAATTGTCAATCCATAAAAATGTAGGGGTAGAAAATCCATTTTTAACCCTTCCTCTCTAGCCTCACCTACCCTTTTCTTGGCACTGACAACGTATTTTATAGAATAGGAACAAAATCCTATAGAGTCTCAGAACACAGCTTTTCATTTCTCTGTGCCTTTGTATACGCTGCTCATTCTACCTAAGATATTCTTGGTCCTTTAGTTCTTTAAAACACTATGGAGATATTCCTTTCAGAGAAGCTATCTCTAGCCCTGCTAAGTAGAGGTAATTGTTCCTTTCCCTGAGTTACTTCTGTATTTTCTTAACACAAATATAATTGTATTCATACCCTGGTATTGTAACTTAAATTATAATAAAAAATAAAATTGTGTGTGTGTGTGTGTGTGTGTGTGTGTGTGCGCGCGCGCGCGCACGCGCACGCATTTGCCTTTCTACTGGATTGAGAGCTTCTAAAGCATAGGGACCTGTTTCAGCACCAAATCCGTAGTCCCTGACAGAACTTAGAAGACAATACCTGGTTTCTAAGTTTAATTGACTCTTCAGGCAGGAAAGATTTCTTTTTCATTCCCTGTACAAAGACTTTCCTGGCCAATTAAAATGCTCTATTAGAATATTTTCTGTATTCTGAGCTTGCATTTATTGATCTGCTTATTCACTGAATGCCTAATACGAGCCAGGCAGGCAGGTTGTTAGGTGCTGGGAATCCAATGGTGGGGAAAACAGACATGGCCCTTTCCTTCATGGACTCTCTCCCTTTGTTCAAACTCATTCAAATTATTCATTCCTGTTAATTTACTGTAAAGTAATACTTTTGCCCCTGGCAATAACTTTTCAATTCAGAAGGCCATGCATAAAAGAAAATTGGTTTTATGCTTCAGCTGAGAAATCTATGAAGAAACATTCTATGCCACTGTGCCCCTTGGAAAGTTTACTTTTTCTTTGTCATATATATATATAGATATAGATATAGATATAGATATAGATATAGATATGGACATTTCTATGCCAAATGTATGCATATAAGTATGCAATATGCAATTAAGGCCCACATAAGAATACAATCCATTTAGAAATAGAATGATCTCCTGGTCTTTCGAACTTAGACCCACTTAATTAAAAACAGACAGAGCACGGTTTGTACTTTTAACATAATGGCTTATGATTTTTAAGTTTAAATCTTTTAGTGTTGGTCGTTTGTTTCTTTTCACCCCATGCCAAGGCCCCACAAATGTATTTATGCCCTGAAACTGAGAGACAGATAATCATTCCAACCTTGAAAAGAAACAAAAAATTAATACCAAACAAACTCAAAAAGCTATCATGTATTGTCCAGCACCCAGAACAGTGCTAAACAAAGTAAGCACTAAATGAGTATCTCATGAATAACTGAATAAATGAAAGAACAAATACTTGCAGTTACAGAATTCTTCATTAGGGCAAATCAATGAGAGAGATCAATGAGAGAGGTTATAGCTTTAATTGAGTAAGATAGTTCAAAACCAAGTCTTGACCCAATGATGAAAAGAATTCTGTGTAGATGATAAAAATTAAAACAGCTATGCTTTAAATTTTTTGGTCTCTCCACTCTCAGGGCAATGATGTACACTTTGGCGTGTGCCATATCCCATCTACCTAACCCAACCAGCTTACTCTTCTGAAGCCTGGAATCATTTATCATCCAATAAATTCCAATGAAGATTAGAGATCAACAGATGGCCAGTTAACCTCTGCATTCCCCGTGGCCTTGCCAGACTCTGTAGAACCTTCTTAAATTACTGTGCTTTTATCATTCCTGGGCTCGCCCTACACATCACAAATAAAGTGGATGCTTGTTCATGGTAGGTAGTAAGACCCATGGGAAAACCGAGAGCAGGAGAAAAGGTCAAGGAACATTTACTGAGCTCAGACTTTTTTCAGGGGTTCTAGACATACAGAAAATAACACCACCACACCAAGAAACACTCCAGTGAAAGCTCTACATCTGGATACTCAATAGTTATTATGAGATATCATAATAGGTCTTGGTATATGTATTTCTTAGTTGTAAAATAGTATCAGAAAGTATATCTGTACCACAGAAGACAGTGAATCCCTTTGGGCTCTCTCATATACACATATTTATAAAATACTAGCTTTGTTGTTATAGATGAAAACAACTCATTAAAAAACCCCAGCAAATTCCATCTAGTCTATGAAATCGGTTTTCTAGGGGTATCGTGCATGTTTTCGCGAATTCACCTCATTGGATTCTTCCTGGGTGGGTAACCACCTGACAGTTCTGAGAGACTGATCGATTCCTTTCTATTGTTAACACATATGTGCCCAAACTTTTATTTGAGAAAAAATTTGGCCAATATGAGTAAATTAATATTGCCAATAACAGTATATCACTGAGGAGTGATTTGATTAAAATCTTCTTAAAACAATGAAAATGAGGTAGAGTTTTGTTTGTCTTGGCTGCTTCAGCATCATTTGGAACAAAGGCAAGATGGTTGACTAAATCACCTGGCATAGCCCCTCCAGTTTTTCCAGGACTGACTTTCCAGAGCTGTAACTTTCACTGGTACAAAATAAGCACCTACAAAGGACCAAGAGTGTGTTCACGAGGCTATAACTAGGAAGTTGGTGAAGGGTTCCTCAGGATTTTTGTAAAATTACTGGTATATGCAAAAATTAAGTTTAGGTAACCCTAATTTAATTTTTTAAAAATTTTAAATAGAAGGAAAATGTTTTTCTTTATATTTTCCTTATCTCTATGACAACCAAGTAGGTTTGGAACAATGCTATCTTGTACTCATTAAGAACATGACCTCGTCACATGGCTTTTTATGGATATTAACTACAAATGTGTGAATTATCTAGTTTCAATCAGGCTGCTGCATTCCTGACTTTCAGATATGAGCAAACACTGTTCTGTATATAGAACATGAACTGAGGTTTGTCTCTCAAAAAGTGGATGCAAGTTGGGGAAATGAAGGGGAGCCCACTGGTTGAATCGCACACCCTGAAGCAGAACTTGGAGGTCCGTATCCACTCTTTTATCTTTTTGTCCTGTCAGACATTACTGTGGCCCTCCTGTGAGCCAGTCAAAGAGAGGACAAAAAAATAAAAAAAAAATCTCTGTCCTTACTAATGAGCTTCTTCTGGCAGTGGAGACTCACATAAATAGATAATTGTGAAACATGCCCAGAGCATTTGGGATAAAGTGAGGAGATGGAACCTACTGATGGGGAGGGAGGGAAAAGGAATATCTTCTAGGAAAATACAAAAATTACATATATTTGTTTATTTATTGTTTTATCTATATCCCTACTCATTTCCCTTCCCTTGTATTATTTTGATAAAATTATTTCATCTGTGACTATTTCAGGGTATATCTTTAAAATAACCTATTTTTCACATTACCACAATACAAGTCTCACATAAAATATTACCAATAAATTATCATCAAATATCCAGTTGGTACTCAAACCTCCAACTGTTTTCCTGAATGTCATGAATTTTCTTTACTTTGTTTGAATCTGGATCCAACAAGGTTTACAGATTATAATCAGTTGATTTGTCTTTATTTATTCATTTTTTTAATTTTTATTGGATAATTGGGGAAAGGGGAACAGACAAGTTGCTGTCCTTTTGTTCTTCAGTCTAGTTGTGGAGGACGTTGCTTCACTGGCCCAAGTTGACACCATCATTACACTCTTCCCGAGCGAGTCAGATCAGTTGCCAGCTTCTGGGCGGCCGCTCACTGCAGCTGCTGGCCACACACGGTAGCCCATGGCAACCAACTGCAGCAGGGGCTGCAGCCTATGCCGTCTCCGGCGACTCACAGCAGCCCAGCTCCAGGTTGAGCTGTTGTTCAGCATCTTAGCTGTGGAAAGCAGTGTCACTGGCCCTCATATGTGGGATCCGAACTGGGGCCCTCTGGCGTCCCAGGCCAGCTGTTAACCAACTCGCCTCTTGGCCGGCCCTGATTTGTCTTTTAAATGCTTCCCCAATGTCTCCTTTTGTCTTTCTTACTTATCTGATGAAAAAGTCTCCATTTTAAAAGATGAGTGGGGGATAAGACAAAAGAGAGGGGAGCAGGGAAACAAGTCCAGAAAAATAGGTTGTCAGGAGCAAAAACACTGCAAAGGCATTGAGGCTTTCCTTAAACATACAAACTCTGTAATCATTCTTATTTTAGAAACACTGCTCAGTATACACTATCTCCTTACAACGCCCTTTTCCATATATCTAGTTAATACCTGCATCATCTTCAAGGCTCAGCTCCAGAAATTATTCCCCAACTTCTCTTTTTGTTTTAATAATTTTTAATTTTCAATTATATTTAATGTACACTTTATTATTAGTTTCAGGTGTACAGCAGAGTGATTAGACATTTATATACCTTAGGAAGTGATCACCCTGATAAATTCAGTTCTCATCTGATGCCAGTTATTACAATACTGACTATATTCCCTATGCTATACTTTACAGCCCCATGACTAATTTGTAACTAACAATTTATACCTCTTAATTCCCTCGCCCCTTCACTTATTCCCCCAAACCTCTCCCCTAATCTTGCAACCATCAAAATACTCTCTGAATCTATGAGTTTGTTTCTGTTTTGTTTGTTCATTATTCCTGTTCTCTAGAGTCCACATATAAGTGAAATCATATGACATTTGTCTTCTCTGACTTACTCCACTCAGCACAATACCCTCTAGGTCCATCCATATTGTTGCAGATGAAAGTTTTCACTCTTTATTATAGCTGAGTAATATTCCATTGTATGTATGTACTTCCTCTTCTTTATTCATTCATCCATTGATGGACACCCAGGTTGCCTCCATATCTTGGCTATTGCAAATAATGCCGCGATGAACATATTGATGCCCATGTTTCTTCAAAATAGAGTTTTGGGTTTCTTTGGATAAATACCCAAAAGTGGGATTACTGGGTCCTTCCTTATCTCTTGTTATAACCTTTATTTTAATGTCTATTTTGTTTGGTATAAGTATTGCTACTACAGCTTTTTTTTTTTCATCTTCCTTTTCATGACCTATCTTTTTCCATCCCTTTACTTTCAGTCTATGTGTGTCTTTCAATCTGAAGTGAGTCTCTTGTAGGCAGCATATGTAAAGGTCTTGTTTTCTTATCCATTCAGCCACCCTATGTCTTTTGATTGGAGCATTTAATCCATTTACTTTTAAAGTAATTGTTGATAAATATATAGTTACTGCCATTTTATTATTCATACTTTTCCCCTGGAGTTCCTTACACATTTTTTGTAATACCAGTTTTGTAGTGAGGAACTCCTTCAGCTTTTCCTTTCCTGGGAAGCTCTTTATCTGTCCTTTGATTCCAAATGACAGCTTTGCTGGGTAGAGTAATCTTGGCTATAGGTCATTGCTTTTCATCACTTGGAATATTTCCTACCAATCCCTTTGGCCTGCAAAGTCTCTGTTGAGAAATCAGCTGACAGTCTTATGGGGGCTCCCTTGTAGGTAACTAACTGCTTCTCTCTTGTTGCTTTTAGGATTCTTTCTGTCTTTAACCTTTGACATTTTAATTATGTGTCTTGGTGCTGGCCTCTTTGGGTTCATCTTGTTTAGGACTCCATGCTTGTATATCTATTTCCTTCCCCAGGTTAGGGAAGTTTTTGTCATTATTTCTTTAAATAGGTTTTCAATTCCTTGCTCTCTCTCTTCTCCTTCTGGTATCCCTATGATGTGAATGTTGGTACACTTGATGTTGTCCCCGAGGCCCCTTAAACTGTCCTCAATTTTTTTAGATTCTTTTTTTCTTTTTTTGCTGTCTGATTGGATGTTTTCTGCTGCCTTATCTTTCAAATTGCTGATTCGACTCTCTGCTTCATCTAATCCAGTGTTGATTCCCTCTAATGTATTCTTTATTTCAGTTATTGTATTCTTCATTTCTGACTTTTTATGTTTCTATCTCCATTTTTATGTTTTCTGTCTCTTTGTTGAAGTTCTCTCTGAGATCACTGAGCATCCTTATACCCAGTATTTTGAATTCTGCATCTGGTAGATTGCTTGTCTCCATTTTGTTTAGTTCTTTTTCTGGAACTTTGTTCTGAAATTTCATTTGGGACATGTTTGTCTCCCCATTTTAGTTGACTTTCTGTTTTTGTTTGTATTACATAGAGCTGCTATGTCTCCTGATCTTAGTAATGGCTTTATGTAGCAGGTGTCCTGTGGGGCCCAGTGGTGCAATCTCTCTGGTCACCTGAGACAAGTTTTCCAGGTATGTCCCTTGTGTGGGTTGTTTGTGCCCTCCTGTTCTAGTTGAGCCTGGGTTGCTGTTTGCATGTCAGTGGGAGAGATTGACCCTAGGGCTGATTGGTAGTGATGACTGGCTGTGACTACAGCGGAGAAGCTGTTGTGCAAAGGCTGACCCTAAGGGAGCAGGATTTGCTTTAGTGGGATCCTGGTGCCTGCCCAGTCTGGATGTGTTGTTTGTGGAGGTGATTGGGTCATGTTCTGGTGTGGTATGTTGGTTCTCAGGTGTGTTTGTTCTCAGGCCTCTTGAGAGGGGCTTTGTCACAGGCCAAAGTCAGCCGCTGCCCAGGGCAACTTGGAATGAGATACAAAGTGATTGTAGATGGTTGCCACTTCTGCTGGGCTTGGAGGTGCCTGGGAAAGGCTAAGCTATGAATTGAGGCCCACTGTAGCTAGTGCTGGGCTTTGGGATGCTTAGCAAGAGGTATGGGGCATGCAGAGAACAGAAGCTGAAAAGCAGAGTTACAAAAAGGTAGATCTGCTATAAAATCATTAATGAATAGTCCTGCTATTTCAGTTTCCACTTAAAGACGGAAAGCCAGACTTTGTCAATAGGCTAAATACTTAGACTGTGTGCTTTATTGTTCTTATGTAATGCAAAGGTTAATGCAAAGTTCTTATGTAATGCAAAGAAGACTAGTACTGGAAGATTAGATATTCAAATTATAATGAGCTTAGCTAGTTCCCTGTGGCACACATTTCTACTTTTTATATTGCTACTGAAGAAACTAAAGTGAGCAATATAAAAATGTATTACCTAGTCATTTTTAAATGATGCTCTCAGTTGTGGAAGGCCCAAGAACACTCTTTCAATCACTTAAGGGCTATCAATATTTCCTTGGGTTCACTTTTGGCCATTACAAGTAAAAAAGAACATTTTCATATTCACCATACTAGCACCTACAGAGTCTTGTATATAATGGGCAAGAGTGGATAGCACATAGGCTGTCTGTCCTTCCACTTTGTATCTGTGTGATCAGGTCTTATTTTCTCCTCTCTTCTCACAGTGCTGCTAAATGAGATAATACGTGCAAAGTGCTTTGCACACAGTAGCAGTAAACAAATGGGAGTTTTAGTTACTATTTGTTAAATGAATTTTTAAAAAATTGTATATTCTGCCCTCGTCCTTTATTTCTGAACTATCCAAATCCCTGACCAATCTTTCCAGACAATCTCAAATATCTCCTTTATCACTCTTTAAAAAAAATTACACAGGATTGTCTTAAACACCTTAGTACTTAATTATATATTGCTTCTGTACCTGGATGTTATCCTCCTCAATTGTAGCCATAAGTTCTTAAAAATTAACATGGGTCTTATACAGAAGTGATGTCAAAATACTTAACAATTAGCTGTGCCAGGCATTAACTCTTTATCTAATCTTTAGTTAATCAATGAACTATTTAGTTAATCTTAATTAATTGATTAGCTCCTTAGTTGCCTCATCTTGGAGGCGTGTGAAAGGCCTGAAGAAATGGACTGGAGTAGGCAGGGGAGTCCAAAGCAGTTCAGAGTGCAAAGGGTAGAAGCGATTTACCAACAATAATACAAGTACAGTAGGCCACCCTTATCCACAGTTTTACTTTCTGTGGTTTAAATGACCCACAGTCAACTGTGGTCTGAAAATATTAAATGGAAATTTCCAGAAATAAGCAATTCTTAAGTGTTTAATTGTGCACCATTCTGAGTAGCGTGATGAAATCTCGTGCCTTCCCACTCCATTCCCCCCAGACATGAACCACCCTTTAATCCAGCATATACACACGGTATACCTACCCGTCCATTAGCCACTTCGGTTATTAGATTGCCTGTCATTGTATTGCAGTGCTCGTGTTCAAGTAACCCTTATTTTACTTAATACTGGCCCCAAAGTGCCACAGTAGTGATAAAGGCAATTCAGGTGTCAAAGAGAAGCTATAAAGTATATGTATGTAGAGACAAAAACATAGTATACAAGTAGGTAGCGTTCGGTACTATCTGTGGTTTTAGGAATCCACTGAAAGTCTTGGAATGTATCCCCTGCAAATAAGGAGAGAGGGGGAACTATTACAATGGTTTAAGAGCCAGGAGTGCTGCGTGTGGCCTGAATATCAGTACTGGTCTCTTTGATACCTCTTTGGCATCCCCTATTTGCCAGCAACTCAAAACACTGGCTGTGAGCTGAGAAATTCAGCCAGGAAATAGTTTCTCTTGCTGTTTCTCTACTTGTACAAAGAAACCTCAAAACAAAACTAAGAAGAGTTTATCTGGTTTGTGCTACGAGGTAGTGAAGTTGTGCCCTGGGATAATGGCTCCCTTGGTTGGATGGTTGGATGACGTATGTGCACTTATTCCTCGCCTTTGCACTAGATTTCATTGCTTCTTTCTCCGCACTGAGGAGCTATCTAACTTGAAGAGGAAGGACGCAGGGCTCTGAGGAGCATTTCCAACGTGGCCACCGTAGTCTCCTCTAGCTCAAGCATGTTTTCTGAGTAAGTCAGGAGTTCCTCACCGACACAGCTGCACTGGGAACGCCTCCCCATGCCTGGCTGCATGTTTTCTGAACAGGTTTACTGCACCAGAAGCGAATGGCAAGAGGAAATATACTTTGATTCTGTTTATTGCCATTATTGAGTGTTCTTTGGAAAG
>NW_017731429.1:4128013-4132220 GCF_001890085.2 Hipposideros armiger | reverse complement strand
TCCTCATTTGATAATGGGAGTCAAACAGAACATACTCAGTAGGGTTGTGATGAGCATTACATGAGAAAATGTATATAAAAATATTCAGTATATTGCCTTGGAAGTAATAAGTGATATTTACTATACTTATATACTTGGATGCAATCAGTGTCAGGGTTGGAGTTAAGTAAGGTCAAATCAATGTTTAGCAAATAACTTAGACGGCTACGATATATTATTTGTTATCAGTTTTATTTTCATGCTCCCCATTTGAAATTCAGTTTAGTCTTTGAATAATTATGCAAGGACTTGGAATGCCATTTTAAGAATTAATAATTCTGAACTGAAAGGTAATAATTCTGTCTTTAGTAGGCTTCCAAAATAAACACAAAAAATTACCTAGCTGTAAAACGTATATCTTGCTAACAAGAAAAAAGTGCATAATTTTCCTATTTACATACTGTGCATATTTATTTCAAAACTAACATCAGAATGAATTAATATATTTTATAAACTTCAACTTATAACAATAATGAGTACCTTTCATTAGGTCTCCTCTGCGGCAAACAGTGTACCTCTTACTCTATGTACATCATTTATCTGGTGTTGTCTTCCTAACCTTCCCCTCCCCCATTTTACAGGTAAGAAGATTGAGGTGCAGACCATGGTGACACAAAGCCCCTACCCTTTCCATCTGAACACTGCTGGAGCAAGTCTCTGAACAGGTCCTTTTAACCCCTCCCCTTTCTGCCCTCCCCAACCTCTGCCAAACAAATTGTGTCATGTAGACAAAGGGTTAAAGCTCCCTTGGCTTTTAATCCTTTTTTTGAGAGACACTCTGTGTGTGTGTGTGTGTGTGTGTGTGTGTGTGTGTGTGTGTGTGTGTGTTTGTGTTCTCAGAAGATGCTTGTCACCATTCCTATTTGTCTTGCTGTAAATTTAATTGAGAATAACTCAAGCTAAATTTTCTTTTGTTGCTATAAATAGAGTTATTTTGGGTGGGTGGAGAAGATGGAAAAACCACCACCAAATGAGAAAAAATTCAGTGTACTGAGATTGGTACATTGGTTTATTTCTCCATAAAACTACTCTGAATCAAAAACCAGATACTGCAGCAAAATAAACCATGGGCTCCAGCATGCGATTTTTTAAAATGTGGAACAATAAAAACCAATGTACAGTACATTTCAACGGTACTTTACAACTATACTGTTCTTGGCATTAAGATGTATTAACACTTTTAGGAACCTTCAGCCATGTGTCCTGAGCTTTACAAAGCCTCATGGGCTGGCAGGACCATCAAACGTAGATGTTCATTTATACTTGCATTGATTTGCTGAATTTCCTACCTTACCCATCATTGTTGTAGCCCAGAGGCTTTGAGCTGTACAGAAGACACAAAGACATTTTACAGACCCCTTGTGGGGCAGCTCTGGGAGAACAGAAACCAAGTCTCGGGTTACACACCCCTAAGTGCCAACCACAATATATCACTCCTCTCCTCTTTAAGCAGAACTTATTCAGGGAAATGGAAAATATGGAAAAGCTATTTATGGACAAAAGAAGTATGCCTGAAAAATGTGCTCCTGGAAACAGATATATTCCATATTTCCAATGTGCCAAGTTTTGGAGCAATTGGAAAGTATGCTAGGAAAGAAGTAATAACTTTATTGGAAGTGTAGTGGTACCGATGACCAAAAGTATTTATCAGGGAAAAGCAAAGAGCAAGCTAAGTTTCTGGTGGAAAAAAAAAAAANAATTTTAAGTGGAAACTGTTACCAAGCCATGAGGACAATCTCACTTAGGAAGTATTTTACTTTCTCAATAGAAAGAAAAGGTGAGTATTGCCCAAGGCTAAGGAATTGAAGAACTGATAAATTACATAAACTATGGACTACACAGACACCAGAGTCAAGTTTAATTTTGCAATGGAACATTAATATTTGACTAAAAGTTATTTTATTCTCATCTATCTTGTTCTCAATATTACATACATTCACAATTAGCAAGCAAACCTATTCAAAAGTACCCTCATTTGGGCTGGCCGAGTGGCTCAGTTGGTAGAGTTGGCTTAAGAGCGTGAGCTCTGAGCAACAGGGCCACCGGTTAGATTCCCACATGGGCCAGTGATGCTGCGCCTGAGCTGAGCTGACCCTGAGCTGCCAACAGGTGGCAGGATGGCTCAGCTGGTGTAACAACAAGACTGCCTGTTCCATGGTGGGCTACGCCCGCCCGCAACTAAGACTGAACTCAGCACCTTGAGCTGAGCTGCCGCCCAGATGGCTCAGTGGATAGAGCGTGAACTCTTAACAAGGCTGCTGGTTCAACTCCTGCATGGGATGGTGACTATGCCCACCTGCAACTAAGATTGAACACAGCACCTTGAGCTTAGAGGCCACGAGCTGCCAACTGGCAGCCAGATGGCGACTGGCAACCTCCACAACAAAGACTGAAGAACAACTTGACCGGTTCCCTTCCCCAATTTCCCAACACTGTTTCTGCCCCCCAATTCCCCAATAAAATCTTTAAAAAAAGTACCCTCATTTGTCTAAAACAATTTTTTAGCAACATAAATTTTATGCCATCAAAATTTAAATAAATTTGAAGCATTGGGTGAGTCATTAACCTTTTTGAACAGGTTTCATCAGAAGCAAAAAAGGAGAAAAAAGATGACAATGGTATGGTTTAGTTCTAAAATACTATAATATTGAACTAGGGGACAAAAATTTTAAGGTTTTGTTGAATTGATTCTAAGTCTGTCTTCACATTATAAAATATAAGACCACCTGACCATGGTTTAGCTTAAAACTCAACTGCCATCGTCCCGTAGCAGGTTTTGGTGAAACTGATACATTAGGCTTCCTGTTAATTATACCACTGCACAGATGGCTTCAGGCTGGGAACTTTTGCAATAATGCCAATTGTAAAGATAAGCAGAGAGCTGGACAATTACCTGGTTAGGTTTTGTGACTGCAGAGAGCTTTTTTCTCTGCCTGGAAGCCTTTCCCTCTCTCTTATTTCTTGGCAAACCCCTACTCATCATGGAAGTCAACTTAAGGACATGAACCATTATATGTTTGGCCTTTTCTCCATTATGTTATTAAACGCTAGTGGACATTTTTGTACATTATGTGTTGTACACATCTAAAGTTGAAGATGGCTGTTGAATGCTGTGCCAGCATCCATCACCACTACCATCCCTTCCTAACAGCAACAGCTGTCAGATTTTGTTAAGGGACTCATAAGGTCACAAGGAGGCTGTGTTTATCCTGTTGCAGCTTTATAGTGGGGCTGGTGATTCAGTTTTATCATCATGGGTAAGCCAGACCATTCAAAGTGAATTTTAGGGAGCATTCTCAGGACCTCTTACTGGCCAGATATGACTAAGAAAACAAGCTTCTCAGGGGCTAATGACAACCATCCTGGAACCACGAGGGCAGTCAATCTTGGGATGCAGCCAACACCAAGACAGGCAGCGTGACAAAAACCCCCATAAAAACCTAAACCGAAACAAAACAAATTTTTTGACAACCTTGTGAGCCACAGGATTCGACTTCTTGCAAGTGGCTTCACTGCTGTACTTTTAGGTCACAATCACCAGTACATTCCCTCTATTGAGCAAGTCAGTTTGAGTCATGGTGTCTGTTACTTACAATGGAAAGCAACCTTACCTGCTCCTGCTACGGCACAGCAGGAATCGCACTGTGTTAGAATTGTGGGCTCATGCGGCCGTTTCTCTCAAATGATAAACAACTTGAGTTTTAGGATTGTGATTTTTTTTAATCTTTGTAATCTCTGCACCTAGCAGAACATCCGGCACTAGCCTATGCTTAATAAATGATTAATAATAGACAAATACACTAATATAAAATAGAGCAAGCTAATCTGGATTATTCAGACCAAAACACATCTCTCAAGTATTTTGCATGTTTTTATTATTTGACTTGATTCTTCCTACAGAGTTAAGATATCTGCAACGGACTGGACCCATAACCGTTTCCTACTCTAATTCAATTCCCTAAAAACATTTTTTCCTCTTGTGCCTTCTGATTATATAAATAATGCATGTTCATTACAAAAGTTCAAAAGATACAAAAAAAAAAAAATCAACAGGATTACCACCACCCAAGGCATACACTATTAAGAGTTTTCAATGAAGAGGTTAAGTGATAAATTTTATTTTGTCCTGTTTTATTTTATTTTAATGTATTATTTATTTATTTATTTA
>NW_017731429.1:4117968-4124557 GCF_001890085.2 Hipposideros armiger | reverse complement strand
CCAGACACACTTGAAACATTCCACAAAATGCCTCGCTCTCCCTCTCCATATATAATACACCATATGACACCACAGTTAAATCTGCTACTGAAAAAAAAAAAAAGTACGTCAAGCTGTTGGTTTCCATGAGATCTGGACAGAGGCAAAACAACACAACAGAAAGGAGTCCGGGAAGGTACAGCTTTAGGTTTTTTTTTTCCTTCAGAGAAGGAAATGACTTCCTACAGCTAGCTGACCAGGAGTTAGTGCTCTCCCTGCCTGGAGCCAGGACCTGGAATGAGGACTTGGAACAGGCTCAGAGGAGGACAGAAATACAGCCTCAGGTAATTGTTCATGGGAATAGGAAACGAGAGAAAACAGTCACAAGTCACACAAATACAAGAGTCATGCCTTCTGCATTTGCCTTTCCTGCGGGCTTGTTGTAGAGTGCTTTCCATAATGATGCTGTCTTTCCTTTCACTCCCTCTCCCACATCAACAGGCATGCCAAATGCAAATCTCCTCGGAGTCGGATCCCATCCAGGCAAAACGCGAGGACTACCACCATACCGAGTTTCGCAATAATCTCCACAAAGACAATTATTCACAGCCCCTCGGTTCCGTTCACACAAAAGATTGCAATTTGAATCTTGCCTTGCACAGGTTCAGCTCTGTTGGAGCTGGTTACCAGAAAAACTGTCTGTTTTCAGATTTACCGAACGCTGGGGAGGGTAAGCTGGGGAGTGGGGATGGACGAACCACCCTGTACGTACCTCCTTTTGGCAGCTAAGAAAAACAGTTTCGTGACAAAGAGACTTGTTTCTTTTCAAAGCTCGCCCAACAAATAAAACTGACAGAATGAAACCTGAGAAACTTTAGCAACCAAAGAAAGCAGCCTTCCAAGGATCAAGGTGAATAATTGATCTGTGGGGTTTTGTTTCATCTTTTAAGCTATTTTGTTCACTAAAAGGGATTGTGGCATTTGTCGGAACCCCAAATACTAACACACGCTTCTGACAGCAAGTGCATATTCTAAGCTACACATTCATTTGCCAAGCACATTCAAGAACAACGATTAGCTGCAAAGCCAGGGAACTTACCGAGCGCAAAATTATTGGAACAAAGCAGGGAGGAGGCAGGAGGAACCACAGGCAGCTTCTCCGGCTCCTTGGTGCCAGGTTCTCCTGTCTGCCGTCCGGTTCACACTTGCCTTTATAACTAAGACTCCGACAGAACTCACTAGCGAAACCTGATGAATTATAAAACAGCCCCTCCTAGGCTCTCATATTTTACATCACAGGGGGTGACCACGTAGCATCCTCACTCCCTGGGTACATATATTTCCTTGTAACTCATCCTGATGAATATATCAGCCTTAGAAGCAGACACAGTAATTGGTGTTTGGGATGCATCAGCATTAACCAATGAGATGCTTTCCCACCACAATACCGTACCCCCATCCTCCCCTTGTGTTCCCCCACACCTTGTTCAGGTGGATCCACCCAACCCAGTGGGGGGCAGGCAAAGATGGCAAAATGTGGAGGAAAGCCCCTGCATCTCAAACGCACACAGACC
This sequence comes from Hipposideros armiger, assembly GCF_001890085.2. NCBI lineage: Eukaryota > Metazoa > Chordata > Mammalia > Chiroptera > Hipposideridae > Hipposideros > Hipposideros armiger. The sequence goes on along the minus strand of NW_017731429.1, from coordinate 4,123,004 downwards.
GAGGTGTAGTACTCAGGGTTAATTCTCATAATAGTTCTGTCAAGATCAGCCCTCAGATTTGCACAGCATGTCACAGTGTACCAAACACTTTCACTCTTAGCAAGCAGGAGAGGTATCAATAGTGCTACAGTATAAATGTGCCTCCAGAGCTCAGAGAAGTGACTTTGTCCAGTGTCCACAGAAATTGAGGGATGTGAGGAGCCCTAGAGATTGGGTCATTCAACTTGATCACTGTGCAAATGAGGAACCCGTAGCAAGAGAGATAAACTAACTTGTGCAGGTCACACGGTTTCCAAGAGTGATTTGAGCTTGAACCCAAACCCAGGTCTTCCAATGTCAAGAGCAGTGTCTTTCTATCCTACCGTGCTACCTCTAGAGCACAGAAGCCCTGAAAATGGGACATGCAGTATCACTGTACCACTGACTGACAAAACAGTATCACTGACTGAGCAAAAAAAAAAAAAAATCAGCAACAGGCGGGCTGCATGAAAGAAAAGCAGTGCCTGAGTTTGTTGCTTCCTCTCTCACAAGGTCAGTGTAACCTCTTTAGGTTCATTGGATATCAACACTAGACAGCCTGCTTTCAATCACAACAGCTATTGTCGAGCACTTCTTATGTGCCAGGCAGTGTTCTAGGTGCTGAGACTCATTTAACCTTCCAAACTTCCCTGTGAGGTAGGTTTTATTGTGACAACATATTGCAGATGAAGAAACTGCGATTCAGAGAGGTGAACAAACCCATGCAGGGTCACAGCGGCTACATGGCAGGGCTGGCATTAGCTCTAGGCAACCTGAGGTCAGAGTCCACACTCTTAAACATATCATCTCACCCCAAGCAGTGTTTCACACAAACTGTCAGAGGCAGATGAGCCATGCGAGCAGATTTATTTACTATGGCCTTCAGTGGGAATTACAGAAAGGTCAGAGGTTGCGAACCACAGCCTATTATGTAAGCCCTGGCTTTGTCCCTTCCTGCTCAGCTCCCTGGAGCAGTTCCCCTGTCACTTAGGGTTTGTTCCTTTGCTGCAGTCAGCATCCTGCTCACAGGTGTCCTCCTAGGAGAGCTCCCTGACATCCCGTAGACCACAGCCTCCTCCATTCCTCCACTATGTTCTACTCTCTTATTGGACTTTTTGCTTACAGTGCTTCTCTCTACTTAAATTTAATTATATACATGTTTGTTTCATTAACTTTTGCTTCCCCCCACTAGAATGTAAGCTCCATGAGGTGAGGGGCCTTCTTTATTTTGTCCATGGCTGAATCTCCAACACTAGGGCGGGGACCGCCACGGAATAGGTATTTCAAATATTTATTAAATGTGTTCTAAGTCCTAGTTTTGCTATTTCTTCGTTATATATCCTTGCATTAATTGCTTACTGTCCCTAAATCTTAAATGCCACAATTATAAATTTTCTTAAAAAACCAACAACCCTTACCTTATTCTGACACTTGACAATGTATTCTACCTCTCCTGTGAATAACCTTGATAAAAAATAACTCTATGAGATTGGTCAGTGGTATGGGTTACCTTGTGTCCTGCCCCCCTACCCCCCAAAAAAAACAACAAAAACTCAGTATGTTGAAGTCCTAACCCCCCAATGTCTCATGACCCTATTTGGAAATAGGATTGTTGTAGATGGTAATTAAGTTAAGAAGAGGTCACACTGGAGTAGGGTGGGTCCCTAATCCAATATGACTGGTGCCCTTATAAAAGGGGGAAGTTTGGACATAGATATGCACACAGGGAGAATGTCCTATGAAGACGAGTTATGTTGCCACAAGGCAAGGAACTACCAGACGCCAGGAGAGTGGCCCAAAACAGATCATATTCCCTAGTGCCTTCGGAGGGGGCATGGCCCTGCTGACACTTTGATTTCAGATGTCTGGGCTCCAAAACTATGAGACAATAAATTTCTGTTGTGCTAAGCCACCTAATTTGTGATATTTTATGACAACCACCGTAGGATATTAATACCGTCAGATATTACCCTCATCTGACACACGAGGAAATTGCAGCTCAGAAAAGTTGAGTAACTTGCTCCAGGTTTCACAGCTAGAAATTAGCAGAGCCTGGATTTAAACCGAGATCTGTGTAACTTCAAGGACCCCACACAGCAGCAGCAGTGGCTCCTACAGGCCGGTTCCTGACGCTTGTTGGTCCAGGGCAGGATAAGAAATGCAGGATGTAGTGATTTTTCATCAAGCTAAAATGGCCATCTTTCATTATAACATTATGGCCCATTTACTGTTTTGTTTTTTTTCTTTTTTCCTATTGTTTTTGCTATGAAGTTGTCTTCTTATTTCTGAAATGATGATGAGAATAGATAGCATTTTTTTGGTCTTGTTTTTGTTTTGTTTTTTAACAGCCTTCATTTTATTGGCAAGATACAAACTTGGCAATTCTATTGGCCTATAAAATTTGTTCTGAAATGTTTCTGGTCTATGAAATGCAAAAGTCCTCGAACAACTGTTCTAATGTTGTACACTTTCAACAAACAAGGAAGTTCTTCACACGTGGCCACATTGGGAGTGGGAAAAAGAATACTTTTCCCTCAATCAGCTGAAAAGGCGCCTCCCTGCTCATGTATACAGTGTCTGCACTAATGGTCACAATCGCTCATCTTATTATGAATACATTAATTTGCTGTAATCCCAGGTAACAAATTTATATAACGCAATTTAACAATATTCATTCATAACTGAATTTACCAAAATTCAGACTTTTTCTTAGTGAAGATTTTCTGTTTCAGTAAAATTCTTGACTCGCTTTTGATTTGCTCTATTTCCTTTTGGGTTCAGGACCTGTGGGTTTGTGCAAATGACTGAGGGTTAAATGCAGTCGCCTCTGTGAAGCATCTATAGAACGTTGCAAAAGCTCTCAGTAAATGCTAGTTCCCTTCCAAGAAAGTGCTAAAGCTTTATGCGTCCAGGAGGCAAATAGCTTTAGGGCCCAAGGAGGTTTACAGCAACTGAGTGACTGGCAAGACCAGCCAACCTGACGTGTCAATGAATTTCATCCTTTTGCTGAGCATTCAGTGATGCATAAGACCGTTTATAGAAACGGTGGTAGTCCATTTCTTATGAATTCATGTTTATGAGTTTGTATGGGCTTATATATGTTCTCACCCATAAACATATAGATATTGATAAATCATATGTATCATTAATATTAATTTGATTAGTGTGAGTATATGCACCCTCTCCAGTTTCTCAGAAACCCAGAAGGAAAAAGCCTTCATACAAATAAGAGTTTGCTTTGTTTTACTATTACCTGGTCCCCTATAATCTAATGTATATCTACCAATGTGTCCTATCCTGGGGAACCTTAATAAAAGCAACTTCAACCCATCTATTTGCCAAAGTTATATCTCAGACTCCAAATCAGTGAAGGAGGAATTCCTTCATTCCATGAGTAGTTATGGAAAACCTATTATGTCCCAAGCACCGTATTATTATGTTGGGCGCCAAAAGGACAGTGCAATCAAGGTCAAATTTCCTGTCCTTGAAAGGACTTATAGTCCAGGGAGTAACAAGCAGATAATAGTGAACTACATAGCTGCATAGCATATTTCATAGGGACTTTCATTAAGGTGCTACAGATGCCTAGAGGAAGGGCCAACCCAGTCCTGAGGAGGTGAAGTCAAGAAGGCTTCGTGGAGGAGGTGATATCTAAACTGAGCAGTGATGGATGACTAGGAGATAGCCAATTAAGATGGAGGTATCCAATCAGAGTGAGAAGCATGTGATATACAAAGGTCTAGGGGGCAAGGAGTTGATCATGGATCTCTGGGGGAGTGCGTTTTTATCCAATTATCACTTAATAACCTAAGTACCTGTGACAGAAAAAAGACTAACTTCAGAGCTGAGGAATACCAGAGAATAATCATTCCTTTTTTATGAACTTCTTCAAAATAATAAAGGCTAAAGTGGACAGTGTTAATAGTTAGACAGTCCTGATTCATTCAAGCTGACCTTCGCAAGTTGCTTAACTTCTCTTAATTGAACCTCTGTTCCTTCTTTATAAAATGGAGGTACTTATCTCATACAGCTATTGTGTTATCATGAAACGATAGATGTAAAATATTTTTGCTTTCTGCCTGCCACAAAATAGACACCAGAGTAAATGTTAATTCTTGTCCTAAAAATGCTTGTGTCTTTGTGAATAAGAACCCACATCCCTCATACCAACCCTCATTTCCCATTGGAATATTTTTAGTTGTTTTCCTCCCAGACCATTTGTTTCAAAACCTTGACTGCTGACATTATCATTCTAAAAATTTTGAGCACACGCCTCCATTACCTAATATTTTCATATTTATAAATTGTAGAAAGTACAACCATAGTAGTATGGCACAGCATGTACATTATAAAACATATTAAGAAAACAGAAATTTAAAGGCTGAGATGAAAAGTTAATATAAAGAGAAGGGCTGTTACCTTGCATACTCTTGGAATACATACAGCCACTTTGGAGAACACTAAGAGAGAAAAGACCTAATATCATTTATTCATGGCACCTAGCAGCATAGACCAAGCACTAAAGGTATGTCTAGGAATTAAAGCGACAACACTGGAGTATTAGGAAGGAAAAAAACAAAGAACTGTGAGATCTACTAATGTCACTGCCTGTTCAAACCGGTGTTTATATTTTTAATTTTAATATGTAGTTTAATAATAAAAGTTTCTTATAGTAAAAATGTTAAAAACAAACCAAATTATAACTGCCTCCCTTCCAAATGTCTGTGGCAAGTAGCGAGTTAATACATTTTTGTTTTAAAGGGTTAATAGTAACAATGACCATATGCTGAGCAGTTATAAAGGGCGGATGCTATGCTTATCACTTTACATGTACGTACTTTCTTATTTGGTCCTTAGAATAATCAGGGCACAACTGCATCTCTCTAGAACAGTGGGTCTCAACCTTCCTAATGCCGTGACCCTTTAATACAGTTCCTCATGTTGTGGTGACCCCCAACCATAAAATTATTTTCGTTGCTACTCTATAACTGTAATTTTGCTACTGTTATGAATCGTAA
>NW_017731429.1:4110618-4117738 GCF_001890085.2 Hipposideros armiger | reverse complement strand
AGAAGATATCAAACATATTTTGGTGTATGTTGGGGGCCCCTCCCACGGCCTGCAGGTCAAATCTGGCCCACTGTCTGTTTTTGTATACTCCATAAGCTAAGAATGGTTTTCACATTTTAATTGGTTGGAAGAAAAACAACAAAGGATGAATAATGCTTTGCAGCATGTGAAGATTATATAATAGTCAAATTTCAGTGCCCATAAGAGTAGTTTTATTGGAACATAGCCATACTCATTCGTGTATTAGCTATGCCTGCTTTAACATGACAGCAGCCGAGTTGATTACAGTAGAGAGTCAGTTAGTTGTAATAGAGACCATATGGCCCCATATAACTTAAAATATTAATTATCTGGCCCTTTACATGTTTACAGTATGCTGACTCCAGTGTGTTTGAATGGAGTCCCCTGGAGTTAGGCAGGTTGCAGCTTGCATGGTTGTAAGTCACTATCCAGATAATAATCCTATATAGAAATGAAGGCTTAGTAACATTAAGTCACTTGTCATATAATGAATTAGGAAATGGCAGAACCAGAGGCTTTTAGGATAAAATCTTAAGGCTGGAATACACCCTTAATCCCACCTAGAGTTCAGGCCACTTTTCTCTGATGATCTCTTCTGGCTACATGACTTAGCCAGCCAATATAACTTCCCCACTGCCCCCACTGTCTTCTGTGCTCTCTCTCATGCCCAGATTTTAATATTGTTATGGCTAAGGTCAGGAGAGAGAGGCGAATGGGTCAGTGGAACAAAAGCACAATTGACTCCTTCATAAAGCACCTCCTTGGGTCTCTCAAATACACACTTGGCCTCTGAGTTTGAGGCTTTGCCGTCTCTCGCTGAGCTGAAAGTGATGAAAAGGACATGTGATGGAACTCTGGAAACCTCATTACTGGCTCTTTGCCTACAGAAACTCAGCCAGCTTATCATCTTTCCCAAGGAACTTCAAACTTACTCTGGCTCAGCTGGTTCTTTCCAGGTACCTATAACAAGCTGCTCTGCCCCGCTGAGATCAGAAGTGGAGAGGCCAGGCTCTGCGCATGCTTTTCCATCCTGGAGACTGTGTCCCTTTTTCCTAACCCTCATTGGACCTAAGACTCCTGGGGCCTCAGCCACTCCTGGGTTGTAACGTGGATGCTGTACAATTCAAGTCACGATGACTTCCGGGATAGTATCCTGGAGGCCCAGATCCATTAGCATCATTTCTGTGGCTGCCCATTTACAGCCAGAATTTCGCCTCTGAGCAAGAACAACTAACACTGGCAAGACATCAAGTATGCAAAGTTGTAAGAACAGCTTTCACATAAGTTAATTTCACTGAATCGCCCTAGCAAACAAAGATTCATTATTCCCATTTGATACATGAAGGCCCTAAAACTCTGTGGCAGTGGTCGGCAAACTGCGGCTTACGAGCCACATGCAGCTCTTTGGGTACGTTCCATCTCAAAAGTGTGCTGACCCCTGGAAGAGCCAATCCTGTCCCTCACAACAATTTAAAAATTATTCGAGAACCATAAATATATTTTTACATAATCACCATGATGTGAATAATATCCTTTAAAAATTTTATAAATGAAACTATGATAGTTTTAGTTTCATTTTCAATTTTACTTCAGAGCCTGGGGCACATGAGCCACAGTTTGGTGACCCCTGGCGGCTCTTTCGTCTCAAAAGTTTGCCGACCCCTGGAAAGAAGCAGCATGTACTTTGTATGTACCTGGTGAGTGGCAGGTCTGGGCTTCAAACCTCCAGCTCTGACTTCTAAGTGCCTGTCACTTCCATAAAGAAGCGCTCTGTAAGGAAGTTCTTCTGCCATGATCTTCATTAAGGAGCAAGACAACAATTGCCCCTTCGATTCTCCCCCCAAATGATGGCATGATTATTCTTTATTGCTGGGACACAGCACAATATTATGGAGTTCAATGATGGGCAGGGTTTAAACTTATTAGCAAATCATTTAAGCAACCTGATCCCTCTGTAAATCTGTAAAATGGGAATAACCACTTGCCTACCTTAGGGTTGTTGTGAGGATTATATAAAAGAATGTGAGTATTCCATTTATGTGAAGTGTTCAGAATAGAGAGTAGATTGGGTGCATGCCTACAGTTGGGGAGGGGAGATGGGGGTAAATGGGGAGTGACTGCTAATTAACGGGTGTTTTCTTTATGCGATGATGAACATGTTCTAAAATGAATTATGGTGATGGTTACAAAACTCTGTGAAAATACTAAAAGACATTGAACTGTATACTTTTAATGGGTGAATAATATAGTATATGAATTTTCAAATAGTGTTGATAAAGTGCTTAGCACAATGCATGGCACAAAGTAAATGCTTCAGAAATGTTAATTTAGTCATTATTGTTTTGAGGCAGAGACTGGCTGCTTCACCAAACCCATGTCCTCTTCTTCGGGAGCACAAACCTAGGCTCCACCCCAAAGGTTAGGTGTGGCCATATGTCTGAGCTCTGGCCAAGGGAATGTGAACTCTGGCCAATGAAATGAATTGGGCGTGGCCCATAAAAACACTCCTCTTGCAAGCCTCATATCTCTTTCTCTCCTACCAGCTTAATGCCCATGAATCCTTTGAACTTGGAAGCCACAAGTTGAAGATGGAGAAGCTACAGCATGGACATAATACCTGAATCTCTGCCCAGACAAGAAAGAGTTAAAGACAAGTTTTGGACTTCATGAGAAAGAAAATAAACTTCTATTATTTTCAAATTGTTATTGATTTCGAGATTTGATTGTAACAAGCGCTAGTATTATTATAACTAATACATTATTGTTACCATTCTAACTCTTCCAAATTGAAATAAATTGACCGTGAATTAGCTGACCATGCTGGGTCTGGGGTCCTGACGACATACAGGAAAGGTTGTCTGGCAAATATAAACATTCCTTTAATACTGTCAAACAGTCATTGGACAGTCCGGAGAGGGTATACGGTTTCTAATTTGCTTTCCCAACTTGGGGAAGCTGAGTCCTTGTTCTGCCCTCTAGTCCTTTCAGGAAGGACAGGGGGTGACATGCCATCGGACTCTGAGCAGCAGTAGGGCGTGGAGAGAACCCAGGCAGCTCTGCGCTTGAGGCCCTGCACCTCTCTCCTGCTTTCCTTCACGGAAGGCACGTACCTTATCACCTTCTCCTTTGAAAAAGGGAAAACAGTACAAATCAAAGCTCTGACCCATTCAGACGATGTGCCATTCTTGCTCAGTGCTTCCTAAAGCAGTAGTATCCTTCATTCTCTAAGTGTGGGAGGCAAAGAGCTAGCTATTAGCTCTCCTGGTGAATAACGACAAAATATTTGATTGTTATTGTCTCACCTTCGAAAGATTCGCTGTCAGAAGGAAAAGCTCTGAGTCATGCTTTAGAAAAGGTGAACAGAGGATATGCAATCACAACAAAAAGGTGGCAGAGTGGAGAGGGAACTGCCCCTGGGGAGAGGGGTCCCAGGATTAGGGGTCCTTTCCCTCCGTCGGGTGGGGTCAACACTTTGCCTTTGCTGCCTTTCTCCCGGGGGATGCTGTGAGGACAAGCACTCGTGTAAAGTAAAAGTGCATTCAGATCTTATAAAAATAGCTAATGACTCCTGAGTATTTACAATTAAGTCCTTCTACCCTGCTTGTTTAATCTTCTCAACAAGCCTAACAAGCTTATCACATAAGTATTCTTACTAGCCCCACTTATGAGATAAGGAAACTGGGCCGCAGAGAGGTTAAACAAAGCAGCATCCCCTTGGTCACCCAGGTGACACGCAGCAGAGCTGGGACTTTAACTGGCACCTGACACATGCCCAAAGCCCACACCTCTAACCACCACACCCTGCCTGACTCTGAACAAATGGAATGTGTTACCGAGGTGAACGGCTCTTCTGCTGGAGAACCCAGGGTACCGAAAGCCAAGATGCCTCTCCTTGCTCATTGCGTAGGCTGCTTGCATGCAGGCATACGAAGAGCCAGAGAGAATAATGAAACAGATCGATAAAGGGAAGAACAAAGGCCATTGTCCTGGGCTCCAGAGACCAGCCTGCATAAACCTGAGTCATCAAGTCATTCACACAGATTTTCAATATCAGATCATTGCAGGTAGAGACGCGAACTTCCAGACAGGAAGCATGTCATCTTGCTGAAATCAGCTGCCCTCCCCGCCAGCACAGGCTCATAAGGCAAGAAACAAGAACCCGGGTTTCTCTCTGCAGCTTGTGTGTTTGCCAGGCAATTTCTTTTTCCCTTCAACCTCACTGTCCCTGTGTTCTTCTCATTTTTTTCTTAGTATGCTGTATTTAAACCAGATGGAGCAGTAGCATAGGAAGCTAGTGCTGAAGCCCAGGGGACGTGCATCATAATAAACAAATGAACGATTCAACAATTGGTAAATCAGGCGGGAATGGGTTTAACAATTGAGCTGGGGAACTAGCTGAAAATCTGCTCCCTGATGAAAGATCTGAAGGCCACCCAAGTTATTTTCATCTGACAGGTAACCACATTGACTTCTTTCGGTAAATCAGGGGCTAGAGAGAGAGAAGCAGTGTGGAGGCTGTTACAAAGGGCTCCACAGAAATAGTCAGTGGCCCTCTTGTTACTTTGCCTTACCAATATGCGGATGGATACATTATCCCATGGTAGCTGTGAAATATTTGCTCACCACCTATAAAAGCAAGACATTTTCAAGTGCCACTTTTCTTTAAATATAGTCTCCTTCCTTTAGGTCTTACATAATTCAACTATCATCCCATGTGAGGCTTAATTTAAAAGGAAAACATAAGTTGAGTTAATTCACTGTGAAGGGTTATAGAAGTTATATTTATTCCAGAAAGTCAGCAGCTGTGTAACGGAGTGTCTATTATATGTCTGACTGACTGCCAGGTTCTGGGAACACAAATATGAATAAGACCCAGCCCCTGTCCTTAAGGAGTCACTGCCTCCTCAAAGAGAGATGGATCCAAAAACTGAGAGAAATGTTATAGGCATCAGGGTAGGAGGCAGTGCATAGTGCCTAGTGACCAGCTCTAATGAGAGGGAGTGTGTGTGGGGAAGGCGGAGGACAGAGAATGAGGCTCCGTAAGGCAGACCCTGGTCTGTCTACCTAGACCCTGGAAGCTGCTGTCTACCAAGGAGACAGGTTGAGATGATTGATGGTCACTGAACATGGCTGGGAAATAGGCTCTAAGGGAGAGGAGTGAGAGGCAGGCCTGGGGGTCAGGGGCTGGATCCTTTGCTGCCCTGTAGGCGATATGAAGAAGTATGGATGCTATCCCACATGTGGTAGAAACATCTAAAGGACTGTAAGAAAAATAATGATTTGCACTTTACAAGATCACCATGGCAACCATGTGGAGGATGGCCTGGAGGTGTTGAAAGCAAACAGCAGCGGGGCGGGTGCTGCAGTCCAGGTAGGAGGGATAGTCTGATCTCAGGTGGCATCAGTGGGGTGGATAGAAAAGGAAAGAGGGCAGATGTTAAGAAGGCAGAAATCTGGGCTGGAGGTAATGGAACCTGGATTCTAGTCCCAGCTTCGCTACAATCTCTCTATGTGACCTTAGGGGAGTCCTTCCTTTGCTGGATCCTGTTTCCCACCTTGTCAGGTGAGAGGGAAACATTGTGTGGCTGTTTCAGAAGGCACTTTCATTCATGTGTTTGGTTATTATTCATTCATGAGCATGTCAGGCAGGAAAGACACTCATTCCTTGACTCATCCTTTTGGGGGTCTTGCTATGAAAAAGCAAAATGGTAGCACAAAGGACTTAACCAAGGGAAAGATGAGACTTGAAGTCCATAGGCATTTGCTGATCACACATTAGGTGCAGAATATGTAACACGATATGCTATCGATAATGGAAACTGAAATGACCAATATGTAGTTTCTGCTCTCTGGGAGGGAAATTAAATAGCCTGTGATAAATTTCATTCAATAAATACTGACTGAATGCCTATATGCAGAGTATTATGTCTACCACAGTAAGGAAACAGAGGAATAAGATATTGTCCCTGACATGAAAGAGCTCACAGTCACAAATGAACAAGTGTCATTGCTATTAGAAAGTTGCTAAGCACTGTGTGGACCCAGAAATAAGAGAATTTGTACCAAGTCCATCTTTGATCTTTGTCACAGCAAACAGTAGTATGAATGTCCTTTTCTGTATGTAACCCAAGACTACCAACAGTTCCCTTCATGAAAGCAGAGGAAGCAAGAAGTCATTCATTTTGTGTTAAGGAAAGATCTTGCCATGCATGAGGTTCTATATTAGGTGTTCCATATCAAAGCACTAGGATTTGCTCTTCGCCCTCAAAGAAATCACAAGTTCATAACATTTTGTATTGTGGGAGGAGGAAGCAAGAAAGGTTGGGTCCTACACTTTCTACCAAGCAATCCAAAGTGCCTAGCATATAGTGGATGCTCAATAAATGTTCAATGAAAGTGAACATTATCAAGTTTGTTTACTTAAGGAAAGAAAATGAATTTGACTCTAAAATAATAACACATGCTTGATATTTAATTATCCAAAGAATTCACTTAGGAAAAATTACTTTTATGCAAGAAGTCATTCATAATTAGTCAAACCACAGGCAAGTGGCTTGTTATAATACTAATTCAAACAAGGTTTCTAAGCGGCAGATCTACTGGAAAGTCTTGGGAAGCAGATGGCATCCAATTTGCTTTACGAGGCTTTGATTGACCACACTTGATTCTTTAAGCAAGGGTGAGTTCAATTTTTGGAGCTCTCTATGCTAAATTGACTCCTAACAACTTAAATAAAACAAGTGGTTTCTAAATGTCTGACCTGGAAAGGCCACACTTTGGGAATAGTCTTGCTTAGAAATAATGGAGTGTGTTGGGAGTATGGAAGAGGAAATCCTCTAGTAGCTGGATAAGTTGCTGACTTGACAAATGAGATAACATACATAAAAAACTTTGAAAAAATATTTAAAGGTGCTAACAATGCCAGTGGAGTTAAAAGACAGCATGTATACCACACTGTGATATTTTCTCCTGTACAAAGAGGTTCAGAGCATTGAGATCCAGTTGGTAAGAGCTATAATATGTAATTTAAAATCCTTGACCAGTAAGAAATGATTCTAAAGGACTTGGGACAGGCTTGGGGTCAGGGACTCTGCACCCC
>NW_017731429.1:4104635-4106133 GCF_001890085.2 Hipposideros armiger | reverse complement strand
TACCAGTTTAGGCCCTTGTTGGGGAAATAGCACACAACAAGATGTTTTGGTTAGATGTTTCCTTTAAGTAGGTTCTACAAAAGGAGCCAGCAGACAGGGGTCTGGGAGACAGTGATGAGGCACCATATTGTTAATTATGGTGGTTAAGAATTCCAGCTCAGAAAATAGACAGATTTGAGCACAAATCCTAAATCTATCAATCATTAGTTGAGTAATTTTTAGGCAAGTTACTTAACCTTGCTGAACTCCAATTTTACCCTCAGTAAAATGGGGATAAATATAACTGCTACCCTATAGGGATGTTATAGGTATCAAATGAGATCATGTATTTAAGATGCTTAGCACAGTGCCTGGGATATAGTAGATGTTCAGTAAATGTTAGCGCTTATCATCATCTATCTTTTCATTCATTCATCTATCCATCCATCCACTAAATCATAGATTAGGGACCATTTTAGTCCAAGCTTTCGGTTAGGCAAAGCAAATCCAAGAATAAGACACAGTCACTGGACACAGGAAGCTGTCTGCCCAGCAAGGGGACATGAATAACAGAAGGCAAGATGGCACTGGGGGCATTGTGAGAGACGTCAGCTCCAGGCACACTCGCGCATAAAACGAAAGTGCTACCAGGATGAGGAAGGGGCTTCCTAGGAGTCAATGCTGATATAGGGCTTAAAAAGTAATGTATACATACAAGGCATCCGGAACAAAAGCAACAGGAAGTGCACAGACGCTGGTAGGGAGGGGCACGAAGAATGGTGGGAGCAGGTCCTAGGGAATGAACGCCAGTCTCAGAGGTAAGGCCAGGGGGGCCAGGAGGCTCATCCCACGCAGCTGAGTCCACATCCAAGTTTCTGTAATTTGGTGTGTTTGACAACTCAACTTCTTTAATTAGAAGTTGAGAGACAGTCAGCATTGTCCTGCCAGAGGACTGTCTTCAGAGTGCTCCATATTATTACAGAGGAAAGATAGTTTTGTACTCCCTTAGCCAGCCTTACACGGTATCTGCTCAAAGGGTGTCTTGCCTGATCTTGTCCTTCTTTGCCAACTCAGTGTTGACTAGGGATTAGGACAAATCAGCAAATCCTCCTCCCTCCTATTATTTATTTATTTTTTGCTCATAAATCTTCTCTTAAATAGGTAGTTCATTCAGTACAAAAGAATTGACAGTGTCGGTATTGGTTAAACATATTTTTTAAAGGGATGTAGTGAAATGGGGCAGGAGGATCAAGACACACACTTGTATAGTTTTAAATATCTTCTGCTACTTAACAATGGTGTGAACTTAGGAATTTTTTTTAACCTTTGTGAATTTCACTTTCTTCACCTATAAGGAGGCAGAATTCAATCTATCTCATGGAGTGGAATAACTAATGTGAAGTATCTATACCACGCCTGACACAGCTCCACAAATGGTGGCTATCGTCACTACCTGTAAAAGTAAAGTAGGTGATTTGGACAGCAGCAGTCCAAATGCAGTAGAGAGAAATCTGAGTCT
>NW_017731429.1:4069908-4101698 GCF_001890085.2 Hipposideros armiger | reverse complement strand
GCTAATTCGAAAAAATATATGCACCCCTATGTTTATTGCAGCACTATTGTAAATAGCCAAGACTTGGAAATAACTGAAATGCCCATCGGTAGACAACTGGATTAAGAAACAGTGGTATATTTATACAATGGAGTATTAGTCCGCTATACGAAGAAGAAGGGAATCGTACCATTTTGCAATGATATGGATGGACCCAGAGACTATTATATTAAGTGAAATAAGTCAGTCAGAAAAGACAAATACCATATGATCTCACTTATATGTGGAATCTAAAAAACTGAATAAATGAGCAAAGTAAACAGAAATAGTCTCAGACATATAGAGGAAAAACTGATGGTTGCTAGATGGGAGGGGGTTGGGGATGAGAGAGAAGGGAAAGGGATTAGACAGCATAAATAGGTAACTACAATATTGAAAGACAGTTCAGGGAATATAATTATTAATGTTGTAAATATTTTGTAGGATGTCAGATGGTCACATGTCTTGTTAGGGAGATTACTTCATGGATGGGGTAGAGGCTTGATCACTGCACTGTACACCTGAAGCTGATGTTATATAATATTGTATGTCAGCTATAAGTGAATATATATAGTCATGGGATGTGGAATATAGTGTGGGAGTGGAGTCAATGGAATTGTAATAGATATGTATGATATTGGCATTGGGGGGGAGTGGGGCAGCGGATTGGGGGAGGAGGGTTGTCACTTTGAGGGGTAAAAAGTATAACTAGTTCACTGTGTTGTACACCTGAAACTAATTAAAAAATAATAAGCAAGCCACACAGACTCAAAAGCGTATGAAAACTTATTTTACATGAAAAACTAGATCTAATGCTTGGAAGGCAAAGGAAGGTAGGTTTTCAGTTCTTACATAGATCAAAATTTCTTCACTTAAAAAATTTATTCAACAATTGTAATTAAGCTCTTATTCCATGTCATGTATTGCTCTAGGTGCCAGGGACATAGAGGTGTCTGCAAATTAATAGACAGGAGATAGCACATTCATTTCACAGGACATATTAAAATTGTGGCTGGATGACCACTTGGCAAAGACGTTATAGAGGAGATTTAAACATGTGAGGTGGCAATGACCTATTTCTTAGTCTGGAAACCTCTCATTTCCACTCTCCCATTCTCGCTCCCTCTCCATGTCCATTTGCACAGTCCCCTGAACATCAGAGCCTCATTCAAAGACTTGTATGTGATAGTTCATTTTGAGCAGCGATTCCATGGAAGAGGTGTGAAGAACGAGGGAGAGTGAGGTTGAAAGGAGGGAAAGGCAATACAAGGGTGTGTTGTCGGGCTAGTATTCACTGTTGTGGGCAACGGGGACTCAATTCCTCCCAGACCTTCTGAGCATCCATAACTATGTCTCCAAGGGATGAGGAGGAGAGCCTCTATCCACCAGCCCCCTCACGCCTCTGACCTTCAGCTGTCAAGGGTTGTCACATGGAGAGTCAATTCCCTTGTACTTCCAGTTCTATGCCTGCCAGAACAGTAGTGAGTGGACTCCTGGGTGAAAATCAGAGATAGGTTTGGCGGTTGAGGCTAGGAGATGTCAGGTCACACACATGCATGAAGGTGGCTGCTGCAGTAATGCAGCAATTAGTTTGACAGAAAAGATGTGAGGCTGAGTAAAGAGATGGTACCACCTGGGAGGTTCCTCTAAGCCATGTGGGGGCATGATAATAACTGTTGTTATTGAATAAAGTTATAAGTAACTAACATTTATTGAGCATGAACAGAAGCTCTGCATACATTTTATCACTTATTCCCCGAAATCAATTCTCTGAAGTAGATTATATGTTCACGTCTATTCTAAAAAGAAAACAAGTTTGAAGAAGCTAAGTGGAGTACCTGAAGAAGCTAAGTGGTCTGAAGATGAGGCTGAAGGACTGGCTGCGGAGCCCCAGCACCACTGCCTTTTTCAATGCCACGGGCATCCGAAGGTCTCGGAAATGGGAAACTGGAAGTAGGAATCAGTGGCCCTTCAGAGTTGCTGTTTCTGCCTTTGTCTTTGATGACAGTGTGAGTTCCCTGAAGGCAGAGATTGTGCCTTACTCATGTTTTATCTCTAGTTCCAGGCACTGTATGACGTTTAATGAGGCACAATGCTTGATGAGCCTCGTTGGGTGTCTGTTCCCTGAAGTGAACTTCTTCTTGAGAACAGAATCTGTGTCTTACTCATCCTTATAGCCCAGCACCTAGAATGTTTATTGACCCTAACAGGATGAAATTTTCCAGAAGGTAGAACATATCAAGATTATGAATGTGGACTTCCTGGGTTAGCATTTCACTTTTGAGCTATTTATGGATAGCCTTACTAGCTATACAATATTAAGCAAACTATGTTATCTTTCTAGGCCAAAGTTCCCTCATTTGTAAAAACATATAATACTAACTGTATTTCCATCATAGAGTTGTTGTGAAGATGACATGAAATACACATAAAAGCATTCATCATTAGAGCCTGACACGTGGTAAACATGCAATAAATATTAGCTATTCATTATTGGAAATTTTATAGTTAGCATTTACCCTATATTTGGAGTTCCTAAACTAGAACCAACAACTTTTGGAATGTCCACTGTGACATATCTGGGAAAAGATCTAGAACACAAAGTATCTCGTAGATGGACAGTATCTGGCACATAGCTTGTGCTCAATACATATTTGTTGAATGCTAAAGAAACCAGTGAGCCACATTTGCTTGTGGCAAGGCTCATCAGCCCACACACTGCGAGTAAATGCATTAGAAGCTGCTAACTAACATCTGGTGGGAAGAAAATATCAGCGTCCCAAGTTCTGACTACAAACAAAGAGAAGAAACAGCTATATGACCTGTGGAAGGTGTGAAGCCATAAGACAAGGCCAGAAATTTGGGACTGACTCTCAAGACCAATATGATCACAAATTTCTTTTATTATTTGGGCCTTTACATCCAGTTAATATCACTTGTATTTTATGCTCAAAAATTGCTTACTTTGCAATATTTCCTGTCTTGTTTTATTATAGAACTCTATATTTTCTTAAAGTACTTACTTGCTTAGTTAATAACATTTAATTATAATTTGAGTTTACGGTCCGATGACTTAGGGGTCTACTTTAGAGCTATTATTTGCTGGGATGTGGGCCCCAGTTTCTGAGGGAGAAACCGTATGGCTGAAGAAAAATGCCCAAGGCGGTATGCTGTCTTTGGGTCATGACAGAAAGACCTGGTTTGCGTCCCAGCTCTTCCACACAGGAGCTGAGTGACCTTGGACAAATTATTTCCTTTCTCTGAGATTGTGTCTCCTAGTTTCTAATATGAGGTTGCTGGTGCCCATTCCCCTGACTGCACTGGATGACTTATTGGAAGGACAGGCACAGAGCCTGGAGTGTGGCATGTACTCAGCCACTGCCGGTTCCCTTCTTCTCTGACAGGTAAGAGATGAGCGTGAGCCCTGGGGTAGCCACCCATAATATCCATTCTCTTAGGCCCCCCTTTTAATCTAGGTCATGCAGTCCCTCATCCGAGTCTTTCTGAGAGGAGAAAAAACATTTTGCAAAATAATTTTTTTTTTTTTAACTAGATGGTTTCTTAAGCAACAAACCACATTGTAAAGTTCAGCTCAACCTCAGCATGCTTTCTGGCCAGCTAATCTGGCAGACTTTTAAATCACACTGGCTGGAAGATGAATACAGCATTTCTTTCAGCATCATTACAATTACCACCCTGGTGTCCGTAATATTCTTTAGATGGCCCATGATGCTTGGTGGCTGAGCTGCAAGTCAGGAGTTTCATTTAGCTCTCTGAGCATCTGTAGGTTTTCTTTTCAACAGAGGACTTGAGGTTGCATAACTGTCCTGGCTTCTGCTTCACAAGGTGAACCTTGACTCTCTAAATTAACTGTCAATACAGATCCTTAGGATAGAGCTTGGGGGAAGTAATTCCCCCAAATCATGTGGAAGGTAACAAGATGGCTCTTGACCCCTCTGGATACTTGGCAGGAGTAGCAGGAGAAGGAAGGTTATAAGCATAACTAGGTAGTCATTGAAACAAGAGATACAGCCTAAAAATCCAGCTAGGCTTTCTTTTTCCAACCCCTTTCTGACTTTACCCTATTGCTGTCCATACTCCACTGGATTGGCCTGTGCCCTCTTATCGATCACTGTTGTAGAGAGGCATTTTGCCAAGGGTTTTAGAGCAGGGTGTTAAACAAAGCAAAAATGTAACATGATGAAAATGGGGCTCCTGGGAGCACCATAAAGCAAATGAGAGAGGAATGATGAAGTGAATACACTGTCCTGAATGGTTCTGTTTAATACATGCAAAATCAGTCTTGAATTAACAGCTAACCCCAGCTCACAAGGTACTTTCCATTTGCTCAAGAGGAAGACACATAAAGCAGATAATTTCAGTATAACATGTTAAGTGGTAAGATGGATGATTTTTAGGAACATTTTAGGAACACAGAGGAGAGGTACCGGAAGGAGAGAAGGACGTAATCAGAGACTGATTAACAATAATATACAGTGCATATATCATGTACGTATTTGCAAATGTGGATGATATAATCAAAGCTTAGTAATTGGTATAAGGACATTCATATAGTTAGCATAATTCAAGGCTTAGTTGCATCTGCATTTTCTGACTTCAAGCCCTATGTGTTTGATAATCAGTCGTGACAGGAAGCTGAGGGCTTGTAGAGTGGGTTCATATCAATATACTCCAGAACAAAAATGAAAATGTAAAGGGCTAGGGAGAGGGCAGTGGGGGAACTTGTTTTCAATGGGTATAGAATATCTGTGTTGCAAAATGAAAACGTTCTAGAGATCTGTTGCACAATAATGTATGTGAATACACTTATCATTACTTCACTGTACACTCAAAAATGGTTCACATGGTAAATTTAATGTTATGTGTTTTCACTACTATTAAAAAACCTAAAACGTAATATTATATTCATAAAGTGTCCGAGTCACATAAATATGCAGATAACTATCATTGATAATGTAATAAACATAGCTAATATGTGTGGAGCACTAACTGTATGCCAGGGATTGTGTTAAACATTTAACATGGGCCATCTCATTTATTCTAACAACCCCTTTTGACAAATGCAAAACCCAAGGCTTAGATCAGGTAACATGCCTAAGGTCTCATACAGTCTGAGCATGAGCAGGCCTGACTGTAAAACCATGGCCTCAAGTCACCTCCCACCTCAACTCTCTTTATTGAACTGTGCAATCAAAGTATGCAATTCAACATCAGATGCACATCTGTTCTTGTCTTGCATACGAGAACTAGATAAAGGAGATGACGACTCACCAAAGGTCAAAATGAAATCACCAATAAACTTGTTTAAAGGGATGAGTATGTGCTACAGGGTCAGCAGAGGCTCTGGACTGCAGAAAGTCAGTCAGATAACCAGACTCCCAGTATCTCTCCTCATTTAGACACCTCTGTGGCACAATGTGATGCAAAAGGAGGCCAGGTAACAAGATGACGTTCCTCTGTGCCTTGACGTCAAGTGAGTCATTTGACTGTCATCACGTAGTATGCACCGCAGTGAAGATCAAGGTCATCCTGTGGGAGCCCTGCAGGTTTCCTGGTGAATTTTACATTCATTCTGAACTAATTGCATTTGGTACCCCAGGCAGACGAATATCTACGTGACCAAGATAAGTACCAAGCTAGCTAGCTTTTGCAGGTGTGAAGAAAGTTATAGGCAGAAAAACATAATTGGACACTGAGAAGGCCACTGCATAAAAATACCACGTCTAGACTCCAGCCAGGGAGGGCAAACAAAGAGCATGGCTGTTTCCATCGCCTGCCTTTGTGTTCAGGTTTACAGGGAGCCTTGCTAATGCAAGCATGGTGCATGGGTGGTAGCAGCAGCAGCAGATCACATGGGAACTTGTTATAAACACAGAAGCTCAACCCCATTCCAGAGTTCCTGAATCACTGTCTGCATTACGACAGGACCCCCAGGTGATTCTTACGGACAGTAACATTTGGGAAGCCCTGATATAGACAATATAGATTCTTACTTTTAAAAATCTAGTGTTGGGGTGGCTGGTTGGCTCAGTTGGTTAGAGCGCAGTGCTCATAACACCAAGGTTGCTGGTTGGATCCCCACATGGGCCAGCGAACTGCGCCCTCCACAACTAGATTGAAAATGACGACTTGACTTGGAGCTGATGGGTCCTGGAAAAAACACACTGCTCCCCAATAAAGTTAAAAAAAAAATCTGTTTATGAAACATGTTTGATTGCAAATATAATTACCATGTAGAAAGGAAATGATAATTGAATATACTAGGCAAGATTATCATACTAGTTACACATGGGTTTTCGACTTTCCTTCTTTTAACAGCTTTTAAGATCTTACCTATCTTCTTACTGAGAAAAAACTGTCCAAAGAAGGTAAAAAAAAATCACATCTCTAAGGTAGGATTTCAACCTAGGAATTCCAGCTCTAGATCCCCAAATGTTCCCTGTAAATCACACTAGAGGAAATCAGACAGTGACTTTAACTTGGAAAGGTCAGAAAAAGCAGGACTCAAGCTGAGTCCTGAATACTGGGTGAGATTTGCATAAGAGACGGATTTCCAGAGTAGAGAAGCAACAGGCGTGGGAGCACCTGGAGACTGGTATGGGAAGTATTGTTCAGGAGAAGGCTAAAGGAAATAAATGCAGGGTGCACGTGCCCAGAAGAGTGGCAGGAAGGGAAAATGAAATGATGGAAAGCAGATCACAGAGGGCCTTGAAAGCTCGGCTAAAGGGTTTGACTACTTGGTATCTCAGGGCATAGGGATGTATTTTCAGGAGATAAATTATTCCAGTTTTAGTCATTAAGCTTTTATGGTAGATTTTAATATGCATTGGCAAATATGCTTTAAATATCAGAGATGGATAAATTCCAAGAAACACTCTAGAAAGCACTCTCTATACTACGGCAACTGCACCTTCTGTAATCCTGCACCTGCTTCCTCAACTGCTGGCTGCCTCCTAGGAGACTTGACATCACTGTTTCCTGACAGGGGCACACAGTATTTGCCAGAGCTCTCAAGAATGTGCAAGGATGGAGAGAGCGTTGGCTAGGAACGCAGATGTCTTGGGAGTAGGGCATTGGGTGGATGGCTCATCTCTAGAGTATCCAAAGAGTGTGGAGTAAGTAAAGTTGCCAGAGTGGACCTGAAAATATATGTCCTCTTAGGTCAATGGTGTCTGAGTGTGCAGTGTTTTTCTACTAAGGGTCATGGGCACAGGGCATCTTGACTCCTAAGCAATTTTTCAGCAGAACATGAACCACTGGTTGCTGTTTAAATTAAGACTAAGAAACACAAATGCAACAGTATAAACACACACACACACACACACACACACACAATCAGCTTAATATTATTGAAGATTCAGAAGAAAAGAGAAGAAATAATGAGAAGGGAAATTGAAAAAAAAAGAGAAGGGACTAAAAACATAGGAAGATGCAGAGGAAATGGGGAGAAAAAAAGATAAAGAAGGGGCCGGCCGAGTGGCGCGTTGGTTAGGAGTTGGCTTGGGACACCAGCTCTGAGCAGCAGGGCTGCGGTTTGGGTTCCACATAAGGTCCAATGACGCTGCACCCTGTACAGCTAAGATGGTGAACAGCAGCTCGACCTGGAGCTGGGCTGCCATGAGTTGCCGGCGACGGTGTAAGCAGCAGTGGGGCTGGACGGCAGCGGGCGTGTACTTTCGTGAGCTGCCGTAAGCCGTGAGGGGCCATCCAATGCCAGAGAGCTACTGCCTCACCCGGGAAGAGTGCAATGTTAACACCAACATGAGCCAGTGAAGCGATGTCCTCCACAACTAGACTGAGGAACAAAAGGGCAGCAACTTGTCTGTTTCTCTCCCCAACACCCCAATAAAATCTTAAAAAAAAAAAAAAAGATAAAGAAGGAGTAAAAGGAAAAGAAGGCATGGTGGGAAGGCAATTTATTGAAAGTTATCAAGCTTTTTAACATCCATTATCTACTTTAATAATGATCTAACTCCATGGGCTAGGTATTATGCCCATTTTACAGACAAGAAAACTGATACTGCTAGAGATTAAGTAATTTGCCCAAAATCACATTGAAAAGGATTAGTTAACATACTAACTGCTGACAACTACAATTCTAAATCCTCCATGCCTCTGGTTCCAAGTCTGAAGATCAAAAACGCCTGGGAATCCTTGCTGTTTTGGCAAAGTATTCTCAGATCTACTAGGCACCAAGAAAACACTGTATAGACTGAATCAATAATGTCTCCTACATGTACGTCCTATTAAATGTGAAATGTACATAAGTTGCACCTTGACTAATTAAATACGCATTAATTTTAGTTTAATTTCATGTATCATTGCATCATTAAGTAGTATCACTATCAACAAAATCTAAAACTACAATCACTCTCAGGTGGTTAAAAAGGGAGTCCTTGCATTCAAAAAGGCTGGGAATGACCCTGAGGGTAATCCTCCTAGTATCCACCCAGAAGAAGGGAGTCAGAGCAGCCAGCTAAGGCCCATATCTGACCTCTCTTCCCCCCCTTAGACTAATGAGCCTCATTTCTCTCTTCTTAGTGACTGTCCTCCCTTCTACCCATTCTGCTCACAGCAGAGACAAGTGATTTTTTTTTTTTAATGGCAAAATTGGCTGTCACTTCCCTGCTTAAAACCGTTGAACTGGCCCCACTGCCTACAGACTAAAAATCAAACCCCGGCTGGGCAGCAAGATCCTTCTGGGGTCTGGGTCCTCTCCAGCAATCCAGGCTCCGCCAGACACTGGTCTGAGCTCCAGCCCACTGAACTCCTTTCGCTTTCGCTTTCTGGGACAGACAGGCTGAGAGCTCCTCCTTGCTGTCCTACTTTTCTACTTACTCTTCTTCCTCCTTTCCATGCTTCAGGATTCATTTCTCAGGATTTCACATCCCAGCTTTGACACTTTTTCTTCCAGGGAGGTTTGTCTGACTGTCTCATTAAGGTGACATAAGGGTCGCTCCCTCAGCAGCCTAAGTGACCTCATAGCATTGATCATATTGCATTGCAATTGCTCCATAACTGGATTCTAAGCTCTGTGAGGATGGATACCGTGTTTGTCATGGCCTCCAATACCTAGCACCATGCCTGGCACATAGCAGTTGCTCAGTAAAGATATGCTGAATATATTTTAAAATTTCAAGAAAAGAGTCCTGCCTCCAAAGGAGGAGCACAATTTTCTTTTTCTTTGTTTAAGGGTTGCTGGTTGGGTTTTTTTTTGGGGGGGAGGGGAGGGTGTCTTAATTCGATTCAGAAGGAAATTACACATCAATAAATCTATCATCAGAACCTCAAGTACAGAGACAGGGAATGGAAGAAAGCAGGGCCATTACAGCTGACTGCAAGGAGCCGGCAGCCCTGGCAGCGAGTCTCGGGGTCCTTGGCCAGGTTTCTTACCCTCACATCCTAGCTTTCCCAACGTAACTGGTGGAATTAACACCAGGTGCTCAGTTATTCATTTCAACATGAACTTCAGGGTCCCTCAATAATTTTTATATGGAGCTGGTCACAAAATGTAACTAATAGCTCAACAGGAATTGCTTTGGATGTATTATGTTTTTAACATGGAATTTATATAATACCTAACCGTGGGGGCACACACTGTTCAAAGTCCTTTCCAATTGCTCTTCAAAACACATTCCAAAAAGAACTAGATCACTAGCCTGAGACTGTGCCCATTTCGAAGAGAGAAACCTAAAGACAAGAGGTCAGGGATCATTTCCTTTTGAGCACATAACAGAAAGGTTTTGGAAAGGAATGTTTTCTTTCTCTAATCCCACTTTTTCCCTTTTGCCCTCTTCCACACACTCCCATTACAACATAATACATGTTTTATTGTTTTATATATATATATATAAATCTTTCTTTTTCTATTAGACTTTAAGTTTCTTGCAGGCAGGGGCTAAGTCTTACTTTTCGTCTCTAGCTCAGGATCTGGAATTGTGTAGACACACACAAAAAATGTTTGCCGCCCTGTTTGCCCAGCTCTCATAAGTGCTATGCCAACTTTGTTCTGAGGCTTGCCATCAGGGAAGCATTGCTGTCTTGTGATTTATTGAACAGAAATCTCAGCTTCAAAACGAACAAGATGATTTGTCCTTGAACCTGCTCCCCCAAACCCCCTGGTGAGCCAGGGCTGCTGGCAGCCCATTCTGCTCAAGGGATTACAAAAACAAATGCAGCACTCGCCCTTGGGAGGACAGATAGATCATAAACAGCAAATCACACTGCAATATGCTGAATTCCTTGATGGTGCTCTCGGGCATAAAGGAAAGGGCAGCTTGCCCTGCTGGTGGGCAGCTGCCGGTAGAAAAGTCTTCTCAGAGCAGATCTTAGAATAGGGCTGCTAAGGTCATTAAGAGTTTGTCAGATGTATGTAAAACGCGCGTGTAGCAGCAGACCTAACAAAGATTACATTTTCAGATAAATAAATATTTTGTTATGTATGAAAGTAACACAGTTACTATTAATTGGAGGAAGGGTGTTCCAGCAGGGAAACAGTATCTCCTGGTGGAAACAAGGAACAGTTCTTGGTGCTAGAAGATGGGGAGTCACGAAGGAATTCTCATTTTAGCAAGACGACTTTGTTGGCAGAGCAGACTGAAAGGACAAGGGAGGGAGGTGAAGTTGAGGCCAATCAGGCAGCTGTTACAAAAAGTTCAGTTAAGATAAGTGGGGCTACTCTCTGAGGGGACAATACTGAGGAAAGGTTGCCCTGAGGTAAAAAAAAAAAAAAAAATCAGCAGCAACCAGGTTCTAACACACTGCAAGGCTAGCTTGCGCACCTTCCAGGCTGGGCCAGTCTCCAGGCAAGTGAAGGTCATATTCATGTCCAGGCAGCTGCAACAGCCAGGGCGAGTTTTGTTCTTAGACTCTGGCACCTTTAGTTGCTGGAGCAGAAGTTCTCAGCTCTGCCTGCACCTCACCTGGGAAACACTGTTATAATGCAGATGTCTCAGCTCCACTCCAGACCAACTGATTCAGAATCCCTGGGAAGATCTGCCCTTTTGAAATGTTCCCCACAGCCTGATTCTGAGCCACAGCCCAGTCAGCAGTCAGACGTAACAGTCACTCTTACTCAGTGCCTGTCTCAAAAAAGTTTCCAAGTGTGTGCATATGGCTGTGGGGACACATGGCAACCAGATGGGAACTTTTCTGAGGCCAGCTGATCATTCCAGGGGAGGTGGCGCTGTTGGCAGAGGAGCAAGCAGGGCCCTGCCACCATGCCACTTGAGTGTCATGTTCTTGAAAGCTTTGAAAAGGCCTCGGAACACACCCAAAGGAGGTGTTCCAAAAGAAGTTAGAGGCCTGACTCTTTAAGGGCAGGAGTTCATGTAGATTCTCAACCACCAAATGACCATCAATAAGGAGGCAGAGGAGAAAACACAGGTCTTAGCCTTGGTTCCCTACCAACAGGTTGGGTAACCTCTGTCAAGTTCCATCTGTATATTTATACCCTGACTGTGCAGCCAGAACCCTGCACACTGTGGACAAGAAAATCTTCATGAAAAGAATGACATCCACCTCAATTATATCTCAGTAAAATCGTTCTTGTTTTCTAAGCTCTTAGTCTACAAAAGATGCTAGTATAAGTGCATTGCATTTCTTACCTTGTTCAAGACTCTCAAAAACCCTTGGAGATAACTATTACAAGCTGCAGATGGAGAAATGAGTTTCTGAGAGCCTAAGTAACGTCGGAAAGCTCAATGAGCGAGGCAGTGACAGACCCAATCCTGAACCCAGAATGGAAGGGTGAAGCTCAAGAGATCAATAACTTAGCCTATAGCTTGATTCGCCGCCTCGTTTGCTATTCAGCTGTTTTCTCTTTCTCTCCCTCACTGCCCGGTTTAATTGCTCTTCTCTCCCAGTGTTACATGTATACCTCGTTAATTTAGCTAGTCGGCAGAACACAAGCTTACAAGAAACTGAGTCAGCTCTCAGCCACCCTGACACTGGCAACCAGGCTGCAATTCTGGACTGTGATTTCCTGTCAGATGACATATGAATCACCCCGAAGACGGGGTTCAAGATAACCATAGCAGAATAAGCCGGGACCCCAGGAGAGAGTCTCCTGGATGAGTCACATGACTGATCCCCCCTTTCTTTTGTTCTGCTTCTTCTCGTGAACCTATAAAACCTCTGACCACTCTAGGAACGGAGGAGATGGCCTTTGGACAGGAGTCCACCATCTTCCCAGAATGCTGGTATTTTGAATAAACCTGCTTTTCTAGCCACTAACCTTGTCTCTCGATTTTTGGCTCATGAGGTGACAAACAGCTGGACCTTAACCCGGTAACAAACTCAGACAAAACCGGTGCTGGTAACCACCACTCTGTTACTGCTTACATGTCTCCAGGGTTCACAGACCATCTTGGACTATAAACTCCTGGAGACCAAAGAATAAGTAAAGTTTAGGATTATCTTTGAGTTTCCCCCACCCCCAGGCCTCCTCGTTTTGTGTTTTTTTTTTTTGATTACTGGATTTTAGGACAATGAAAGAAGAGGGCCGGGGAAGTTTTGCCAACATGAGACCCCTCTCTCCTGCTCTCCACAGAGTCTGATCCCGCTCTCTCGGGGAAGAAACCCAACTACCCTGAAAGCCTGGGAGTTCTTTCAGCATTTACTGTGTGAATCTGTTGATCAGATTTGTTCTTCTTAGAAGCGGAAGTTAGGCACTCAGCGAATTCTGATAAGAAAAGAAGTAGTTGGGCCTCTAGCACATGAGACAGGAAGCTCAGAGTTCAATGACTTGTTCAAAGCGGCTTTTAGCAGACATGCCTTTACCTGCTATGTTGGACATATTATACAGGAAGGAAGAGAAGGTGGATAGTTGTGAGCAAGGCTATAAGGACACAGACTGCAAAATTGAGATTGGTGTAAATGTGTGCATCCATTCATTCACTCATTCATTCAACAGACATTTATTATTGAGCAACTAACTATAGGCAGTTTTTTTTTTGCATAGTTCTAATATGAACAAATTTCCATACTGTGGTTTAATTAGCAGCAGTTCCCTAATATGATTCAAATTCCAGTTGCAGCTGTATACTGTGAGTGAATAAAGAATAAACTTGCCACTAGTTCTTTGGTCCATAAATCACTATGTAATAGCCGATGAACCTCATGATCAGTGACTCATCTTGTCACTTCTTTCAAAGGTCTGTCGATAATGAGTCGTCGCACACGTGTTAGAGGTTCACACACAGAGGGCAAAGCATATAGTTATTTTGCTTCCTTGTCTCCCAGTGATAAGCCCCATGTGACACTTTACAAAAATGGTCAATCCAAAGAGGGGATTTGCTAACAAAGATGAAAGTGCAACACAGAAACAAAATGTGATAATGATGTAAGTAAACTTCAAATGGGACTGCAGAATTAAAGACAGCTGATAGTGGAATGTGACACTGCCACCCTTTGAGAAAGGTCAGATACGCGGCCAGGCGATCTTAGTAGAGGAAAAATTATGAACACAAGTGAGGAAAGTGGTTGAAATGAAAAGGATGAAGATGCTCCAAAGGAAATAACACTGGCCAAAAAAAAAAAATGAACATTAAAGGAACTCTTGGAGATATTTCAGAACACTGATAGTGCAAAGAATAAAAGGTTGAAAGCTGATCCAAACTTTGAAAGAAGCATGACAACTCACCAAGGGACAGTAAAGGTTCTTGCTCAGTATTGTAAATTATATAACCTAGACAAGAAAAAAGTCAAGCACTATTCAAACTACTCTTTTTAACAAAAAAAACCCCACTTAATTCTTAACGTTCCTGATATTTTAAATAAGTGTACTCAACACATTCATTTTACTATTTTTTTTTCATTTCCCTATACATTTATAACCAACAAAAAGAAAGTTTTTAATGTTTTGACAAAATTTTTCAAAGGTCATGGACAATGATAGTCTTTTCTCATTGATTATTAAGATGTTATATATTTTTTGGTCTCACATGATCATGCAACATGAGGACTTCCTCTATTATGAGCCAGGCATCAGAAAACTACAGACCCTCTTGGGGTCTTACATCAAACACATTAGCTCTAAACACCTGTGACTATTGGCTCTATGATTAACGGGGATGCTACCCTAGCCCAGAGCACCCGTAAGGGATTTAGAGGAACTGAGGTTAAGTACATTTGGTAGGAAGGATGGAAAGAAGAATAAAGTAGGAAAGGAAGCCCAACCGAGGGTGGGGGGGGTTCCAGGCCTAATGAGAATGCAAATCTCCCCAGCCCATCAAGCCTACGTCCTTACCACAGAGGCAGGGTGAGGAGTGACTTTGGGCAGTCACTCAGCTCAGTTGTAATGTCAGATAGGTATTAACAGCCATCCGAAGGCAGAGATACAGGTGAAGGTTCCCTCTCAAAAATAATACAGAAACTAGAAATTCTAGCAAATGCCACTTTCAGCCAACTTGTGTGAATAAAGTTTCTTAAAACCAATGCAAAGTGCTTGGACACAAATCTCTGTGTCCCCAAAGCCGTAGACATTCAAAGTAGCATCTGGGGCTGTGAAAATATATGTTCTCAAGGAAATCAAGTCCTGAAGTACATGAAATGACACATCTGGCTTTACGCACTGGCTAAGATTTTTAAGTCCAAAATGTATATGATATTGGGTTGTTTTCTCATCATAAAATACCTCTGAAGTTGTAACTTATGACCCTTGCCAAGGAAGATGTGGGGCTGGCTATGTGATATGCATGTGAATACACCTAAGCACACAGCTGGTGGAAGGCTCCTTAGAATTCCTCTCGTCCAATCTCTATATTTGAAAAAACAATGAGGTGCACTTAGTTTAGGGAGGCCAACTGTCTATCTTCGCATTCAGATTCCTGCCTCCTAATAACAACAGCCAACATTTACTGAGTATTTACTGCGTGCTAGATATGGTGCCGAGGGCTTTACACATGAAGCATTGTATCTTTAAATTCTCACAGGTCCATGAAATAGCTACACCTTCCATTACCATGGTATAAACAGGCTTGCGTTATTCGTTATTCGTTTAACCTAAGCTAACCATGAAGGTGCTGGGACTCGAAGTCAAGCAGAAGGACCTGAGTTGACATTCTTTTTTTATTATTATTATTTTTTAGCTGAGCCTTCCTGCCACCTGTTGGTAGCTCAGCGGCAGCTCAGCTTCAGGCCGTGAATGGAACTGGCAACTCTGTTGCTCAGAGCTCGCACTCTTGAGCAAGCTCTTAACTAACTGAGCCAGTCGGCCGACCCTGAGTTGACATTCTTAACTACTATGCTACAACTGTTAATAAATTACCTCTCTTGGATACTTAACCATATGCCCCAAAATTAGGTAACCAGGGTCCCTGTCCCCTAGATGACCTTTGGAAAGGTCCAGCGGAAAACATACAACTACCACGTTGTAAAACAACCTTACTAAGTAATATAATTCCCATTTGACGGGGGCGACAACTTAAGGCACCAAGTTCAGTGGTTTCCCGAGGTTGCATACCTTATAACTGATGAAAGCAGGATTCAGCCCTGCAAGATCATGGGTTTCTTTCAGACCCATGAGCCTGCCTCCCTGCATTATAACTATGCTCCCCCTCAGCAGGCTCTGGCTATTTGAACAAACCTTGCATACATCTAATATCTGATATGAAATCAACACGGATTCAGGCATTTCTGGAACCCATTTAAGTTAGCTGCAAGAACTTCACATTCCTAAATCTCTCTCTGTGATACACAGTGTCAGGAGCCCAGTAGCTCCCGTGACAGACTTACCGTGAAGAGGCCAGTGGTGACTCAAACCCAGAGTATGGTTTTGGGGCTGCACTGAGTTGGAGGAAGAGAAAAATTCACTGGTTGTTCCCCCCGGAACACAGCAGCAGACAGGAAAACACGCAGCCTTAGGAAGGTGCCTGCGTGCATGGGGTGCTAAGAAAGGCAGGCATGGCTGTTACAGGAAGGGAAGGGCAGGACGGCCTGCCATCCTCTTTGCATTGTACTGGCCACAGTTCCCCACTGGTCTGTCAAGAGAAACGGGTCTGAGAAAAGCAGCATGATTCTCACCACAGTTCCTTAGCCCGTTTCCAGAAGTGTTCAGCATAGCAGGCAGCTGCTCCCCAAGTTCAGCTCCACTCCCCTCCTCCTGGCTGAGTTGTGTGGCGTAGAAACTCCGCCCGCCAACACACACACCTGAAGCTCCTGAGTTGTGGGCCAAGACTCTTAGGGGTGAGGCAGGTGGAGACACTTACCCAGGCGAGTGGCAGAGCTCGTTTGAAATGCTTTGCAACACAAAAGGGCCAATTTAAGAGATGGGATTACTCCTCCATTCCACCCTTTTCAAAGCCAGTAACAAATCACTTGCCAGATGTTGGCTGTTTTACTCACCTCTTTTTCTGTGTTTTCTCAGCTAAAAAGGCCTCAGCGCTGGGAAGGTGGAGGGGGGGTGGAAGTCTGCCTGGGGGGCTTGCCTTAGTCCCAGCTCCCATCCCAGTCTTGAGCTAGCCGCAGGTGTTTGAAATTCCAACACTGAAGTGTTAGTCTGGTATCTTTTTTTTTTTTAAATGCAGAGGAGAGTAAACAAAGTTATTCACACTGTAGAGTTAATTTTTGAGCGGGTAGGCTGGAAACTGCTGGCGCCTCTAGGCCAGGAAATGCCTGCTTACGTCAGCCCTAATGCGAGAGGAGGACTTAAAACGGGACGGTTTAGGGATGCCAACCTGCTAATCTCAACTTTTTGTGTGGCCACACTGAGCCGCAAAGTCCCCCCAGTCTGAGAAATCAAGCCCTCTTCTCATTTGTTTTGAACTAGGAAATCTACTGCCAAATCAAGACCTTGTTTAAAGCTTTTCTTGATAGCTCAGGATGAATAGCTAACATTTGGAAATTATGATGACTTTTATTCTTACCTAAAAGCATTTTCCAAATATGCTTAAGGACCCTTCATTTTCATACGTGCTGCAGTTTTCTGTTTGTTTTGATCTGCACAGTGTATTCATGTGAAGCCAAGGTGCAGATATTGATATTCATTATTGATTGATTAAGCAGTTGCTAAGTGGAGCCCAGACATAAATTTCCTCTCTCAACTATTGATCATCATTGCAATTCAGTTTACCATGGCACTGTTTCTCTGCTCTATCTGTTGCTACACAGAGCAGATGTTGTGTTCACTATGGTAACCACCTACTCTTTCTCCCTATTATTCTGTTTATCAACCTTAAAGTGCTCAGGCTAGACATTTGTGTGTTTTTTTTTAAACTCAAATAGGATGAGGAATCGTTTCAGTGTAAATGTTTTATTTTAAAAATCAGTTGTAAATGTGTTTATCAGAAACAAATAAGTAGAAAAACAAACTAGAGATTGAACCTGCTCAATTACTTGAAGATTTAAAAAAATGTTCAAAGTGGTTTTCAGGGATAAAATGGGATTATCACTAACACTTCTGGTCTTGACAGACTGGCTGCCATGATGGGCTTGAACGCGATGGGAATCTCACAGGTTTTAGGTTGGGTCAGAAACTAAACAATGTCTGTTTAAACCACACCTATGGGTGTGGGAGTTCATTTTCTGTATGGATCTCTATGGATTCCTCACCATACAAAAACATGAGGGAAAAGTGGGAAAAAAAACACAGAGAATTTTCTTTAAAAGCAGCATGTTGCCCATTTATTTTACAATGAGTTATTGAGTCTGCTGATCATTGTTCCAGATGACAAGGGAACATGCTGAAATCAGATGAGACCCTGAGGCCGGAGCTTAGAGTCCAGGAGACAGATAATCATGAACCCCCCAACCCCCACCCCAGAAGGGTGAGGGTTGTACAATTACAGACCGTCCTCTGTTAAGAAGAATTGTTTGGCCACCATTTCGAAGTCAGTCAGCTCTAAGTGGGAGTTGATCGCTAGGACAGGTCAGTTATTGCAGACCCCATGAGGCATCACATATGCCTTAGAAGAAAATGGTGCATTGAGGAGCTTTCACTAAGAATCCTCTTTCATCAATGGGGCTGTAACAACTTATATAATATGTAACATATTATATAAATATGTATTGTATTTATATAAAAAATACGATATATAGAGGGGTAATAGATTGGGGGAGGGGGTTTTCACTTTGTGAGGGGGGTAAATGTCTAACTATTACATTGTTTTGTACGCCTGAAACTAAAAAAAGAAAGAAGAATCCTCTCTCTATTTTTTTCTCTCTCTCCAGGCATCCTGAAACCATTGCTCCCTTTGGCTCCTAGAAACGGGCAGTAATGACCCCTACCAATGAAAACTCTTCCTACACAAATGTCTATCTTGCCTGAGACAGGTGTTTTGCCTTTTCCCATTCACTAACATGGGCAGAGGATAATTGCAAAATGATTCTCCTTACAATTTCTAATAGAAAAACTATGGTTTGCTGGGACCAAGGTCCTTCCTTTCCTCTGTTCCCTGAGGTTGAGATCCTGCTTTCAAACTGAATTGGCTTATTTTCATAGCTCCTGTAGAGATAATCTCATCCAACATGATCAAGGAATCTACTGATTCCCTGGTTGACATTGCCTGGGAATAGATTTTGGGTGTGACACTGATTAGTAAGCCACAGGGTACCATCTGAACAGACACGAGAGACCCAGAGATTGTCCTAAGTAGAGGCCACTGTAATGGCCAATCACAGCCATTACCAGCTCTTCCCTCTCTCACCTTCCACTTTCCATCACCCAGGGCTAATGTGGTGTGTAGAGATGGGGTTTATGGGGGGAACTCAGAGGGACCTGCTACAACAGGACATCTTTGTACTGAGTGATGCACACATTGACAGCTGAAGGCCTGGGAGGCTCATCAGCTCCTCTCTGCCCCTCTGCTGGCTCTCTCCTTCTCCCCAGAGCTACCAAGATTTCTTTGTGGATTTTCCAGAGTTCCCAGGTTCCTCTTCTATTCAACAGTCTTCCCAATTCTAGTATCTTTCATGCAAAATAGAAAACAAAGGGTAAGAGGCATGGAGTGCAAAACTATTAGATTTGGGATTTGATTTAAAGCTTAAGACCAGGGAATATGGAGATTTGGTCCTAGTCCCACCTCAGCCAAATCCAGCTGGGCAGATTTAGTCAAATCACTTACATTTAGTGCTTGCATCTGTCCAACTGCATATATAACGAGATCAAACATAAGGAAGTGCTCTGGAAAGTTAAAAATTTAGTACAAATGTCAGGTGCCGCAGAACTGTTTTACAGTTGAAGTCATAGTATAGTTTTAAGAAAGTTTCAGACAAAACCATGGACTTTAGAGGGCATAAAGTCTTTGCATAATGGCATCACAAATCTCCTAGTGATCTAAGCTAGCCACTTTAGCCTCAATCCTTGATTCCACATCTAATCAGGCATACAATCCCATCAATTCTACCTCCCAAATCTCCCTCTTTGCTTTCCTTTTTGTCACCACTGCCACTGGCATGAATGAGGCTGTCTCCAAACGGGTTCCCTCCCTCTAATCTCTCACCTTCTCTCAATGCACTAGCCATACCAGCAGTCACAGAACTCTTTCTAAAGTGGTCTCTGTTCATCTTCTTGCTGCCTCCTCCTCCACTGCAGCCTAAAGCCTATGTTCTCAGTGAAGCACATTTACTCCTTCACAGACTTGCTGTCCTGGTAGACAGCCTTTCTTCTTGCTGTCTCCTTCCTGGAGAACTTGGTGACTTTGCACAGACAGCCCGTCCCTCCTTTTTGTCTGCTGACTCTACTCATCCTTCTAAAACACACTCACACACAGCTGCCTCTGGGAAGCATTCTGAATTTCACAGACTGAGTTAATGACCACCCTGCTATTCCCGCCTTCTACATACCTCTTATTCCATCATTTCTCCCATCACCCTGTAATGTTTTGGGTCCTTGTTTGGCTGAGGGGTACCACTGGTATGACCCAGCGTAGCATTTCTGATGCCCTGGTTTAACCTAATCATGCAAGACTCAGCATAAGTCCCTGGACACATCTGATAGCTCTTGGGCAAGGTGCCATCCCTACCCTACTTTCGGAATGGCCTATGTCATGATGGCAACACCCTTGGCTTAAGCCTGAATTATAGACTCCTCCTCTAAAATTCAGTTCCTGGGAACCCATCCGGTTCCTCCACTTTAACTAACTTAAAACTGCACTAAATGAGGACTTCAGAGCCTGTGTACCAGCGGTGGCAAAGTAGGTTGGTTCTTTCCTTCTACGACGCAGGAATAATCCTTATAACATCCAAGTAGGTGGCTTCCAGAGTACTCTACCATGAAGATCTCTAAATAAATCATTTTAGACAATTCTAGGTTAGGATCAGTTCCACCCAGCAGAGAGGTGTGTAAGTCTGTAAAACAAATCTTCCTTGTGCATCAACTGCTTAGCAGGCAAAGTTAGAAGGCTCACATTCTCCTGATGGTTTGCCCTAACCTTATTTGCTCAATGCCATAAAGGGTAGTTTTCAAGGTTATTCTGTAAATGACTCTACATACAAAGTCAAATGCTGGAAAATTTCCATTCAGATTCAAAGCCAAAAAGGGAAATGGGACTTAATGAAGCAGAAGTTTCATGTGGCACTTAAGTGACAATGAATCAACAACAAAGGTTGGTTGAGTTTTCCAAAACATGTCAAACAATATGACAGCCCAAGACTTCCTGATAAAGAAACACCCCAAGCCACTCCAGGTTAATCAGACTAGTCATACAGGAATGACTCTTCCTCAGCCCCTGAGGCTGGGCACTGATACCCTGGGGCCTTACACTTAGAAGGACTTGCCAAAATTGGCTATAAATCTCATCACTTTGCTTTAAGTCTTCCAAACCCACCCTACCAGTCTCCATCATCCTCTGTGAGCCGAAAAACACAGGATCAGCTCAGCACTGCTGATAAGGAAACTCAGCAGTAGTAAGTTCAGTGGGGCTTCAAGGCCTTTGGGCTCCATTCTGGGCAAAGTCGAATCAGCAGACCTTATGCACCTTAATAATTGGATGTTTTACAGTGAAGCTGTGTTGTCCATTTCTATACAGGTTCATTTACTGCTAAAGGAACATATGACCATTGAACTATATCTTCATTAAAGAAGAGAGAGCACAATACTTTAAGCACCATAAATTCAGACCAGAAACCATGCAACTTGTATCAGAAAATTAAAACCCTTTATAGACGCAAAAATAAAACAAAATAAACTTTTTAAAACTGTAGAAACACTATAAATTCATCATGAAAAAAAAAACATGTTTGCTTTTTTAAAAAAATATTAGAACAAAATAGATATTACTAATCAGGGTCAATCATTGTATATATTTTGGTCATTTCCACTTATGAGTATATTTTTTTAAAACAAATTTGAGATCACACTGCACAAAAAAATTGTACTTCACTGTTTTATTTGCTATAACTGCATACATTTTCCTATGTTTAAATAGCTCTTTGTCAAGGGCATTTTAATGATTCCTTAAAACATTACTGAGTAGATGTATTATAAATTATTAATACTCAACCATTTCCTCCTTGTTGAAAATGTATGACACAGCATTTCAAATTTTAAGATTGGATAGTTAAGCAATGATGTATATGATATTCCCAAATAATTTAGACAACTAAACAAATATTAGCAAGGGTCAGAAACACCTAAATACAGTAAAACCTTGGATTGCGAGTAACTTGGTTTGCAAGTGTTCCACAAGATGAGCAAACATTTCTAATGTATTTTAACTTGGTAAATGAGCGATGTCTTGCAATACAAGTAGTTTGTTTCTGGGATGAATTATGCTCGCAAATCAAGGTATTATTGTAACAGTCATTGTGTATAGACTAGTGGGTATGAGTTCTTTCTCTGGAGTTAGCATGCTCACTGGTGTCACATTCAGGTTGGGCCCGGGGCCAGTGCTCTTCTGAGTTATGTAATCCCCTGTGCCTCAGTTTTCTTATCTGTTAGGTGAGAATAAGAGTTGTACCACCTGATAGGGTTATCATTCAATTAGTGTCTTTAAAGCACTTAGCCTAGCATTTGCCACTCAACAGTCAATAAATGTTAGCTATTGAACAATTATTCACATTATGTGATTCCAGAAGGCAAGTACAGGAAGCTCCTTTCTGAAAAAGTGCCAATTTTAGGGCTGGTTAAGTCAGTGTTTAAATGGAAACATACAATCTCTAGATTGGCAGGAAGCTCAAAGGTGATTTTGGGTAACATCTCTCCCCTCACTCTAAGCAGATGCCAGGTGACCCCTGACTATTCTTGAATGTCTCTCACACTGGGGATCTTCTTATCTATCATCAAGGTAGCTTCTCACACTTAGAAAACCCATTTTCTATGGAACCAAACTATGTCATATTAATAATATTAATAATAAACTCACAGCTCACCCTAAACAAGCTTTAACACTGAATTTTCGATACAGTGAAATGATGGGGACCACACTCTCTAATGGATTTATTTTAGAGTTTAAAAGAGATTGGTGAGAGCCCAAATGCAGTAAAACTGAGAATGTTTTACTCAGACTTAGTGAGAAATTGAGAAGATTTATGTATTCATTATCATGTGTGCTTTCCTGCAAATTGAATAATCTAAAATAAAAGGGAAGCTTAGTGAATTTTCTCAGAAAAAAAAATGTCTAAAGCTAGAATTCTAAAAAGGCTCCTTTAAAACAGTTTAGATGGAAGCTCTTTAATAGTTTCATCTGGGGAACAGGATGGTGGAGAGGGAACCTTGGGACAAGTTTTGGCTGTTTGTAAGCTCATCTTCTGAGAGCATCTGCTTCTCCATGACGGAACCACTGTCTGCTCCGCAGTGAATGCTTCGACGTGTTTAGAAATCGACATCAAATGGCAATGTTGGTAAACAAGAGGGTGTGTGTGTCACTAAAGCCACGCAACAGAGCTCAACAAAATTAATCATCTCTCAATGTTATGGATCATATCTCTATAGATTTGTGCTAGCCATCAGGCATGCTTATCTGTCACATCATTGGAAAAACTTTTCACTATACTCTTACAATTTACCACTGAAGATACAAATTCTTATGAAGAAAAAAGTGAATGGTGCAGAAGAAAATCCATTAATTCAACAAAAAAGATGAGAGGGTTTGTTGAGAAATGAAATATTGAGGTTTTTGGTTGTTTTTTTTTTAAAGGCAACAGTCATGTATTTGAGATAAAACAGAATTGCAATCGGGGGCATCGATTCAGGCATAAACCCAAATTATGTCCTGATTACAGGGTGAAGGCAAGGGGTTTTTATGAGAAAGGAAAGGAAAATAATTACATGAAGGAATACATTTCTATTGATCCTAATAAGCTAAGTTACTATTTAGCTATGCATAGTTATTTATTGATTCTAAAGACTGCCTTTAATCGTCAGTCCTCATAGTCAGGATGTCTGCTTTCCTGTTAGGTTTACAAAGAGTTGTTTGTAAGACGATCTTGGTTTGGCCTGCTCTGAAGGTTATTTTGCCCAGTTCAAATGTTCCGAAGCTCATGGAGTAAGACATGCAATGCAGTTCCTCTGGAATGGCTCCCTGGCTCCATTTTCAAATGTCTCCACTTATGCCAGCTCGTTACATTTTCCTCTTTTGATGAAGCTCTTTCTTTGAAGGTATTGCCGATCAACCATTGGAAGACAATGTTGATCAGTTACTGAAGGTCTCCTTGGTCTTTCGTCACCAGGAAAGCTAGTTCCTGGCATGCCATGCCATTGTCGGCCCTTTGTTGCCAGGAATGCTTATTCTTAGTATGCCATGTCCCACGTAGGAGAGAAGGTGGTTTCCTTAGGGGTCTTAGGTCATATCTGAGCAACAAGAGCATCAGAACAGAGTCAGGCTTTACCGCCATGTTCCTTTATAGGCAAACATCATCTGCAATCACTTTAGGTTTCTCATAGGAAGCCTTGCAGGCCTTAGTGATCATCTCAAAGCTCTGAGCAACCATTATCTGTTGACTGAGTTTTTAAAATGATGCTTTGATTAATGGCATAAGTTTTCTTCCTCTCTTGGATCTATGCTTCTCCTCCTCTCTCCCTTTCTCTTGGATTTATAAGATGTATTTTTCCTACTTAAGATGCATTTCAAGTATTAATATATTTAGTGGGAAGGTATTTCAAAGTGCACTGTCTCAGGGAACATCAAATGGAAAAGGATAGCAAATAGAACTGTATGCTTGGTCTATTGTCAACTCCAGATAATTGTTAAATGAGTGATTAATAAAACAATAAATAAATGAATAATTAAACTCGTGATTAGGAATAGAAGGTTCTTCTACTCAGCACTGCTTTAACTTTGGGGTTTCAAGTCATACTTTGACCCATTCATTTGACATTCAATAATTTATTTCATACTTCTTTCATATCAGGCATCATTCTAAGTGTTGGATATACATGGTCTGATGACGTTCAAGCCATCTCAGCTCAGAAAATTACTAGTTGTTTTTAATCTATTCTTGGTTCTCTTGATCTCTGAAGGTTTTCCCTTGGCTATTCCACCTCATCTGTCAATTTTCTCATCTATAAAAATAGGACAGTAACACCTGCACTCTCTACATTACAATGTGAAGAATGATTAACCAATTTGTAAAATGACTTGGGAAACACAGTAAAGGTAGTAAGTACACATATGTTACAGGTTGTCACTTGATCACTGTGGTAAAGAGCAAAGCCTCTGGATGCAGCCTGTCCAAAACTTGAACCCCAGTTCTCCCGGCCATTACTGTGCTGTCTTGGACAAGATTCTTAACCTCTCCATCCTCAGTTTCTTCATGTAAGAAGAGCATAACAATAGTACTGACCTGCATTAGTTGGTTCAGGCTGAACAAAATACCATAGGCGGGGTAGCTTAAGAAACAGAAATTTATTTTCTCATAGATCCGGAGACTAGAAGTTCAAGATCAGGGTGCCAGAGAGGCTTGGTTCCAGTGAGATCTGTTTCTCGCCTTGCAGATAGCTGCCTTCTTACTGTGTGCTCACACAACTTTTCCTCAGTGTGTATGTGTGGACAGAGAGAGCTCTCTGGTATTTCATGTTATAAGGGCACTAATCCCATCATAAGGGCCCCACTCTCATGACCTCCTCTAAACCTAATTATCTCCCAAGGGCCCTATCTCCAAATACTATCACATTAGGGGTTAGGGCTTCAATATATGAATGTGGAGGGGCCCAATTCAGTCTTTAGCATGGCCTCATAGGGTTGTTAAGATTATGCACCTTAATCTGTTTAAAGTACTTTAAACAGTGCTTAGCACTTAGTGAGTTCTCAATAAATGTTTGTTTTTGTTATTTTTGGAGCCAAGTGAATAAAGAGGGCAGCCATTTAATTTGCAAAGCAGATTCTTTAATAATACTGTTTATATGGGCCGGCCAAGTGGCGCGATGGTTAAGAACTGGCTTGGGACGCCAGAGGGCCCCGGTTCGGATCCCACACATGAGGGCCAGTGACACTGCCCTCCACAGCTAAGATGCTGAACAACAGCTCAACCTGGAGCTGGGCTACCATGAGTCACCGGTGACGGCGTAGGCTGCAGCCCCTGTGGCAGT
Source organism: Hipposideros armiger (assembly GCF_001890085.2). NCBI lineage: Eukaryota > Metazoa > Chordata > Mammalia > Chiroptera > Hipposideridae > Hipposideros > Hipposideros armiger. The sequence goes on along the minus strand of NW_017731429.1, from coordinate 4,076,194 downwards.
GGGTTGCCATGGGCTACCATATGTAGCCAGCAGCCAGCAGCCGCAGTGAGCAGCCGTCCAGAAGCTGGCGACTGATCTGCCTCGCCCGGGAAGAGCACAATGATGGTGCCAACTTGGGCCAGTGAAGCAACGTCCTCCACAACTAGACTGAAGAACAAAACGACAGCAACTTGTCTGTTCCCCTTCCCCCAATTCCCCAGCACTGTTCCCATCCCCCCAATTCCCCAATTAAAAAAAAATCTTAAAAAAATAATTAATACTGTTTATAGAAAAATTCTAGAAGCCAAATTCAGGTCTTTTATATAAGGACATTCTCAAATATCTCAATACAACTGCTTAAGGAAGGAGCCAAGGGACCTTGGAGAGGTCTTTCTTTCTCTTTGGTCCTCTGACTTTTCACAGTCCTCTTTTGAGGACTTCAGCTGGCTCATCTCTAGGAAGCTTCTCCCCTCTCTGGAACCTTATGCACCTCCACCATCTTTGTTCCATTTTCTGTGTTGATGACATGAGCAGGGAAGAGTAAGAGAAAAGATTTGGCTAGTATCTGTAATTTCAGCTCCTTAACCATGGAAGGCCAGGTTATTATTATTATTATTTTTTAAAGATTTTTATTGGGGAATTGGGGGATGGGAACAGCGCTGGGAAATTGGGGGAAGGGGAACAGACAAGTTGCTGCCCTTTTGTTCTTCAGTCTAGTTGTGGAGGATGTTGCTTCACTGGCCCAAGTTGGCACCATCATTGCACTCTCCCTGGGAGAAACAAATCAGTAGCCAGCTTCTGGATGGCTGCTCACGGCGGCTGCTGGCCGTTCATGCTGGCTGCTGGCTACACACAGTAGCCCATGACAACCCACTGCCACAGGGGCTGCAGCCTACACTGTCGCCGGCGACTCCAGGTTGAGCTGTTGTTCAGCATCTTAGCTGGAGGACAGTGTCACTGGCCCTCATATGTGGGCTCCAAAGCAGGCCCCTCTGGCGTCCCAAGCCAGCTCTTAACCAACGCGCCACTCCGCCGGCCCAGGACAGGTTATTGATAACAGCTCTATTTTAAATGAAAACTATGTTCAGAGAATCTTGTATTTACAAGGGTTACCTAAAGGTCAACTAGTCAACTTGCATCTAATATAATGGTTTCTTGAGGAACGATTCTGTTTTCATATGTAAGTTATGGGACCTCATTATATTGGGTCATCAGAATCATGACACATTTTTGCATAGAAAACAGAAAAACTACGTCATGACTTTTCCAATGACCCAATAATACAGGACATTTCTTTTTGTTTTTTGAACAATTCCATAGATGAAAAAATGCTTTACTTAGAGTTGAAATCCAGTTCCCTATGATGTCTACCCACTGGTCCCCATTATATCTTCTGTATCATAGTGTTGGACACACAGTAGGTCTCTAACAGTGTTAGTTGAACTGAACTGGTTCTTGAAGTACTCTTTTGGACTTGCAATTTTCCCATCTGCTCTTATTTTTCCAGTGATGCTGTCCTACAAGATCTTCCTTTTCCTTCATTACTTCTATGTCTGTCCTTCTTTGCCCCACTCCCTCTGCTCCCAGCTCCATATTGAAGGTCCTCCAGAAGGAGATGGTAGCGGGAGTGAGAGGAGGGGCCTTGAGAAGATTATGAAAAAGGGTCAGTGATGATATCAATTCTCTTCCTTCTGATCCTTTTGTGAGAAAAAGGGGTTCACATCAAGTTCAGATTCCAAAGGGTCTGTGTTTTCCAGGGAGTTTAAACATACACCATCACAAATTATATATTCCCACTCTTTAACCCCAGCCAGCTACCATTACAATGTTTATAAAAACCCACATTAGCAAACTACTTACTGCCCACATTAATGCTATAATTTTCTGATTTAGGCTGCTTGAAGATGATGTGATGTGCAATACATAGCCAAGTTTTTTTTCCTCCTTGTTTTTACATTTTAAAAGAGGACATATCTCTGGTGGTTGTTACCCAAGTGCTTACATTGGTCACATCTGATCACTGGAATTATTGTCCACATGAAATGTACTTGTCTGGGGCAGTCCAGCTGCTTTTCCTAAATGCATTAGGCAGAAAAGCTTAGAAATAATTGAATTTGGTCCCAATTCCCTCCTGCCCCAAAGAAAAAGAAGACAGAGTCAGACTGGAAAACTGTGTTCTGTACAAAGGGGAACAGAATTCTAAGTCTCAGCTGTCACTGAAGTTGCCATCACCTTCATCATCCCTCTGCAATCTGCTCTCCTCAGAACTTCTCCATTCATCCAAATGGCTGGGCATCACATCCTTATTACCAAGTCCTGTCAAGCCCACCTGCTAAGTACTTCTTTAGCTGCACTGGAATGAGTCCTCCCTGTTCCTCACATGGACCGTGACAGTAACCTCCCTGCTTTACTCTGATCCATCCTTCTCATTGTTATCAAGGTGTACTTCCAATACACAAATCCTGCTCAAAATCCTTTAAAAGGTACCCACTGTTTGTAGCAGTGAACTTCAAAGAGCTGGGGGTGAGCACAGCTCCGGGAGTGCACGTCAGGGGAGAAAGAGCAGCACTTCTATTTATTTTATCTGTTTCTCTCAAAAGTCAGAAACCAAGCCTTGCTATATTCAAAATGTGGATTGCTACTGATGCTTTCACTCAGTCCTCTGTCAGTGCCTCTCTCTTTTGCTTAAGGACTGTAGGAAACCTAAGGAAAAAGAGGGGGTTTCATGAAGTAGAAGGGCCAGAGTGTGTCCCATTGGCTTTTGTGGGCCGAGTCAAGAGGATCTGAATTGTAGAATCTTTACGGTATTTTGCAAAAAGCTGGAAAGTGGCCATAAGAGTCTTTTGTTCTACACAGAGATTCACTGGTTTTATTGTTCAAAGTACCTAAGTGATGCTAAACGTAATAACAAATTATGCATTTTTATTTTTCAATAAGCATTTAAATTTTGCTTATCTTTTCTGTGGGTAGGTTATCAGAAATATGCCACATAGCAAATGACAGGGTTCCGGAAACATCAGGAGCAGGAAGGACTCTCTACCTTCCCTTGAGGCAGGTCTGAAAATGCTCATGTGAGAGCTACGCTCCCTACACCTAGAATAAAAGAGCATCATCATCTCTGAAGACAAAGGGATGCCAAGAGGAAGGTAAGTGAACAGGTCTTGCCAACTATCCTCCAATTTACACAACTTAGCTCATGCCCTTTGTCCTATCATATCTTTGCACGACTTTCCACTTTTCATCAAACCTAGCATAAAAACACTCAGGTTTAGCCACTTCTTCATCTTCATTTCTTTGTGAAGGCTTTTATGTCACAAAAAAATGTATGTTAAATACATTTATATGCTTTTCTCTTGTTAATCTGTCTTTTGTTAAAACCTTGACGAGTAAAAGGAAAGATATTTTTCCTCTTCTACACAGATCATTAAAAAGAAAATTAAGCACATTCAGGATATATAGAGAAAAATATAAATTTGACTCTTCAATTAAATCATTCACAGAGTCCATTTTAAGTGGACTATAGATCTAAACTTGAAAGGTAAAACAATAAAGCTTGTAGAATATAATATAATAGCTTCATGATATTAATGTAGGTTAATATAGAACAGGATGAAAACCACTAATAAAGAAAAAGCTTGATAAATTTGATTATATTACAAATGTCTGTTTCTCAAAGTATATCACTAAGAGAGTGGAAGGCAAACCACAGCGACATATAACCAACAAAGAATTTATCCAGACTACATAAACTGCTCCTAGACATCAATAAGGAAAAGGAGACATAACTTGATAGAAATAATCAAGGAAATTCAGATAGGTGATAAACATGAAAAAGTTCAGTTGCAATCTCATTAGGGAAATGAACTTTAAAACAAAATTAAGTTTCCCCAGGATGATGGAGTAGATTTATTTTTCCCTATTCCACCACAGTTGAATTTTCCGCATTCTCTTACTGCCTTGTATATTCCAGACTGGGTGCTGGAGAAGGCAACAACCCAGGAATGCCAAGAGCTAGCAAAAACAAACAAACAAACAAACAAACAAACAAACAAACAAACAAAGACCCTAAAAAGTCTGCACTCACTAGCTGAGGAGCAGGAAATGAGCAGTCTAGCAAAACAAAACTTTTAGACAATAACAGCTTTACTCCAGCCAAATACCACAGAAAAATACCTTCGGATCCATCATCATCAGCAATAAAGGCTGAGTGCAGATCCAGGATTTTCATCCCCACTAGGTAATTAAGTGGTGTCATGGAGACCATGGTGTCAGAGGATACCATGTAGGGAGACTGGACTTTCACCCCCCATGGCAGTAATGAGATGTCTCTTTCTCTCCCTGTTGGATGATAACAGAGGAACCTAGTGGTTCCTCTCTGAGAACCTCTCTGAGCTCCCATTCCCACCCATTAGCAACAAGGAGCCTCACCCTAATTCCCCACAGTCTCTGGGCCCAGTGGAGAACCTAGATTCTACACCATCCTGGAAATAATAAGGTTTCCCTTCACCTATCAGAGCAGTGTCAGAGGAGGCTTACTGAAACACAATATTTAAATAGGAACCAGAGTCTTATAATATCCCAAATGACCAAGTTTCAGTAAAAAATAACTTGTCTCACCAAGAACCAGGAAGATCTCAAACCAATGAGAAAAAAACAATCAACATACCCTAACACTGAGATGATACAGATGTTGGAATTTTCTGATCAGGATTTAAAGCAGCCCTGAACTTCACTGAGCATCACTATTTCACTGCGCAATGACAAACACGCTTGGAACAAATGAAAAAAGAGGAAGTCTCAGCAAAGAAAGAGGCGATAGAAAGTGAAACTAAATGGAGGTGTTAGAACTAAAGAATACAATGACTGAAATAAAAATTCTGTGGATGAATTTTTATTCAACAGCAGAATGAAGAGACAGGTAACTTGAAGATAAAGTCAAGGTGAACTTGAAGATAAAATAGAAATGAATAGCAAGTTGTATACATTAACTACCTACAGGTTTTTGTACGTCAATCATACCCCACTAAAGTGGTTAAAAAGATAGGAACTATCCAAACCTGAACAACAGAGATAAACTGAAATGGAAAAAAAAAAATCAACAGAGCCTCAAGGACACATGGGGCTATAACAAAAGATCTACCATTCATGGCATCTGAATACCAGAAGGGGAGAGAAAGAGGGTAGTGGGAATGAAAATGTCTAGTGGATCTACCCTTAAAGAATGACTGAAAAAGTTCTCTAAACAGGAGGTAATGATAAATGAAAAATTTTTGAACATAGTAAGCACAAAATTATGGGTAAGTATAATAGACTTTCCTTTTATTGAGTTTTATAAATTATGTTTGACATTTGAAGAAAAATTATTTAAAAAAATGTTTATTGTGTTTCTCAGTGTATGTAGAGTAAATAGTTAAGACAATTATAAATGGGAAGGGTAAAGGGATATAAAGGGAGGTAAAGTTTCTATACTTCTCAAACTTGTAAGATGTCGACATTAGCAGGCTTTCATGATATATATGTATATACTGGGGATGCCAAAAATTGTATACACATGTATTCATCTTTTGTTATTGGTATATATTGAGTATTGCAATTTTAATACAGTTTTTTCCTTTCTTAAAATGTGTATACATTTTTTTGGCACCCTCAGAATATTATATATAAAACGTAATATCTAGAGCAAACAATAGAAAGCTATACAAAGCAAAACACTCAAAAACACTAACATCATTCAAAATGGAGCCCTAAAAAAATGTTCAAGTAATCCACAGGAAGGCAGGAGAAAGTAAACAGAGAAATGAAAACCACACAGAACAAAAGGCACAAAACAGAAAACAAAAACAACAAAATAAAATGCAGACCAACATATTAAAAGGAAAAAAAAAAGAAAGCTAGGTTTACAAATTTTTCTCCTTGGCTATAATTCTTCTTTAAATGAATAACATTTTGTGAAGAATGCCTACTCTTAATGCTAGGGCCAAAGCAATTTATGATATGTTAAAATTGTATATATAGTTGAGTAAAGCAATTGTGATTTTATTCAAAACTGCCTTTTTCTCAGTTGGGCATTGAGTGTTAAAGTAGTAAATTAAAAGCAGAAGCAAATAATGAAGAAAAATTTAAGCAGGTTGGATATTTTTAATGATCAAGATGATTAGGTTTAATAAGATTTCTGTTAGCTATGGCAGATTAATGGAACTGATGGATGTTCCAAACTAATTTGGTTTCATAAGCTACATATTTGCAAATAAGAAAATGTCAAGTCTATAATCTCTCTCTCTCTCTCTCTCTCTCTCTCTCTCTCTCT
>NW_017731429.1:4057800-4069883 GCF_001890085.2 Hipposideros armiger | reverse complement strand
CACACACACACACACACACACACACACACACACACACACAGAGGAATGGTTAAAATGAAGAAGACTGATGATATCAAGTGTTGATGAGGATGAAGAACTCATGGGGTTGTAAATTCGCTTTCATTTTGGAAAACTGTTTAACAATAGCTCCTAAAACTGAACTAATCAATACCCTATTTTCCTGCAATTTCACTCCTAAATATATATATGTATCTTTGGCTGAAAGGACATGTACAAAAATATTCATAGAAGCATTATATCAATAATAGTCAAGTTCCAGAAATAACCTAAATGTCCCTTAACATTAGAATGGGTAAATTATTATATTTCACACAGTGGCATATTATATAGCAATAAAATGGAATGAATTACAAGCTATACCCAACAACATGGGTGAGCCTCATGAACATCAAGCAGATACAAAAACATACATACGGTATGATTTTACTCATTTAAAGTGCAAGCCTGGCAAACACTAATGAAAGGTGTTAGAAGTTAGGATAGTGGTTACGTTTGGAAAAGAGGCAGAGGGTAATAATTGGAGATCTCTTGATCTGAATGGTGATTACCTGGGTGTATTTACTATGTAATAACACAAGCTGTATGCTTCTGATTTGTGTATTTTCCTGTCTGTATGTTACATGCCAATGAAAATTTTATAAAAACTATAAAAATACACTTTCTCTATCCCTCATGATACAATGGTTATATTTTAGCAATGAGTGAGAAAATAACTGCTTTTTGAAAACACTTGTGCCATGGAGGGAACACTCTGAAAATAAGAGTTTGGAAATATTTTCATTGGTATGTGTTTTGCTGTCCAAAATGATTTGTAATGTTAGCTCTCTCTACGCTAAAAATCATGGGGACACAGTTTTTATTCTCTTCAAAAATCTTCCAAATGAGAAGTTTCAGTGGATTTTGAACTATTATTTATAATGCCAATGTGAATGCTCTTGGAGTAATATTTTGTGATATAGTGATTTGAGCAATGTCTTATTTGCTCGGGCTGCTGTAACAAAAACCCATAAACCGGGTGGCTTGTAAATGCCAGGAATTTATTCCTCACAGTTCTGGAGAATGGGAAGTCCAAGATCAAGGTGCCAGCAGGTTCAATGTCTGGTTCACAGACAACTGTGTTGTTTTTGGCTGTGTTCCTAACATCATGGAAGGGGTGAGGAAGCTCTCTGGGGTCTGTTTTATGAGGGCACTAACCCCATACATGAGGGCTCCACCTCTTGGCCTAATTATCTCCCAAAGGCCCTACCTCCACCTCCAAATAACATCACATTGGGTATTAAGCTTTAACATATGAATTTGGGGGGACACAGCATTTAGTCTACAGAAAGTAATTGTTACTTTAGTAACATGTTGGGTGACACAAACTTTAACCTATAGCAAGTGATTATTAATTTAGTAAAATAACAAAAGCAATGACAACTAGTGTTTATTGATCCCTTTTTATGTGTCAAGCAATTTTTTTTCTAAATATTTTTTACATTTAAATTTTAAATTAGCTCATTTAATCCTATGAGGTATCACTAGTATTATTTCTATTTTGTAAATGAAGAATTTGCCCAAAGTCGCACAGCTAGTAATTGGTAGTGTATGCAAACAATGAATAAACATGAAAATAAGGAGAGTGATCAGAGGTTATTTATTGACTGGAAAAGTCTGGCAACAAATTTCAGAGTTTAAGATTCAGGCTCCACTGTGTGTCATGATCGGGTCCCTTTAAAACCTGTTCAGCCTTATTCCTTAGCAGTCTCAGCCTCAAACTTGAGGCTCCTGGTGGTTCCCAGGACTCATCACACCCTTGGGTCCTTGGGTCTTCCTCCGTGATGTTACTTGTAGAAGGCCTTTCCTCTATTAATCTGTCTGTCTGATAAAGTCTTGTTTATCCTGCTGCACATTTCAATTTATGCCCTACCTCCTCTGAGAAGCTTTCCCTGACAGCCTAGGCTGTGAAGATTTCCTGTCTACTTGGGAGGTAATATTTTTTGTAAATTATTTTGTACTTTCAAGTCTATGAAACAGTAGAAAAGTGTTAGATGTTGTATGAAAGGAAAAAATGTCAGTTATTATATAAATGGCGATTACGCAGAGTGGTAGGTGTCTAAGGAGCTAGATTACCTGGTTTGAATCCTGGATCTTCCACTCACATGGTATATAACCTTGGACAGGTTAGCTTAAGTTCTCAGTTCTTCAGTTTTTCCTCATCTGTAAATTGGGCACAAAAACACCATGGAATTTGGGCCAGCCAAGTGGCTCAGTTGGTTAAGAGCTTGCTCAAGAGTGCGAGCTCTGAGAAACAGGGTCACCAGTTGGATTCCTGGCCTGAGCTGAGCTGCCACTGAGCTGCCAACAGGTGGCAGGATGGCTCAGCTAAAACCAAAACCAAAACCAAAACCAAAACAAACATCATGGACCTCATAGAGTTGCTATGGAGACTACATGAATGAAAAGAGGCAGAGTACCCAGAAAGTAGTGAAAGTTCAATAAATGGTAGTTGTTTATTATGATGTACTGGGTATGGTGACTCAGACCTTAGCATCTATTTCTATTTCTTATGGGATTTCCTTACTATAGAAGCTGGGAAGATAAACACCACATTTCCTAGACTCCTTTCCAGCTAGAGTTCATGATGCAAATTAAGATCCCAATCTTAGATGCCCTTCTGTTGGATTTGGAAGGCGGAAGTAAGGAAGAGGCCATCTTTCTGTTGTCTTTCTGCTGTCAACAAGATCATCCAGAATTGAATGTTGAGAGGTAGGTCTGTGGTGGTAGAATATATAGGAACTGTTTTCTAATCCTTTTTTCCTTAGCTCTAGGTTGGAAGTATGCTGGTATGTTTTTTTTGTTTTTGTTTTTGTTTTTTTAGCTGAGCCATCCTGCCACCTGTTGGCAGCTCAGCGGCTGCTCAGCTCGGGCCGGGACTCGAACCACTGTTGCTCAGAGCTCAAACTCTTGAGCGAGCTCTTAACCAATTGAGCCATTCGGCTGGCCCTAATGGTATGTTCTTGATTTACCAATTCTTCAGTGATACTACAAACACTTAATTCCTTGAATTAAATCTCTTTCTTAAACTACATAGGATGGTTTCCATTTCCCATATGAACTTCGAAATCACATGCAGACCTGTGGTCCTACACATGAAAAGTGGGCTGTAATAGAAATGAAGCACTGTGCTTTATGGGTAATTCAACTTGTAAGGCATCACTTTTTGGCAAATATGGAACTCATTCCCTATGTTGAATGTGGAAGTTGACCTCACTACCTTTTGTTAGTGCCATTTGCAACAACATGGATGGATCTTGAGATTATAATGTGAAGCAAAAGAAGTCAGACAGAAAAAGTAGAGAACCATATGATTTCACTGATATGCGGGACATAAAACTGAAAACAACAAAAGAACAAGAAAAACAAATGAAGACACAAAACTCATAGATGCAGACAATAGTTTAGTGGTTACCAAGGGGTAAGGGGAGAGGAGGGTGGTAGAAGAGGGTAAAAGGGGTCAAATATATGGTGATGGAAGGAGAACTGACTCTGGGTGGTGAACACACAATGTGGTATATAGATGATATAGTACAGAATTGAACACCTGAAATCTATGTAACTTTACTAACCATTGTCACCCCAAAAACTTTAATTAAAAAAACAATTATACATATCCCCTAGAGAGTGATTTTATAGTATGTTCTGGACCCCAGTGATTTAATCCTGATCCAGATATGGTCTGTGTTTAGAATTCTGGAATTCCTAAGCAGCCTTTCAGTCTCTGGATCCACTGTCACTTTCATTTAATAGCTGAAAATACTGACAAAGAAAATGCCACGTGAGCGTTTATGATTCACCACCTCTGGGAGTCTGAGGCACCTGTTTGGCACCAGGCTTTGGTATAAACAAGTGTTTCAGGAAGTTTTTTATTCTACCTACACAGGAGCTAAACCTATGTTAAGTTAGCTGCCCAGGCTTGCCCTATAGCCCTCAGATTTCATTCTGAAATAAAATGATTAATTTCCAAAACTTTTTATATTGAGGGGGGAAATAATTCATTTCCTGTGCTTAGAATTTTAACCCAGGCTTCATGCCAGCTGTCTTCTTAGGATGCTATAATACACATACCTGCCATTAGCAATTAGCAAAAACAACCAAAAATACTAATTTTAGTTCCCAAACTCTCTGGATATTGACACTAAAGTCTGTTTCCCATGCATCATGATCAATTCATCTATGCCTGAGGGTTTTTTTTTGTTTGTTTTTAATACTGCCTTTAACCCACATATATACTCTCAGTGCTTGTGAGGCGCACTGTAGAATAAAAATCTAGCCAGAGCTCTCAAAACAAATTGTACATCGCAAGAAATGGCCAAATTTGGTGGGGGAGAGGGAGATGTGCAACACTATCTCTGAACCAAATTTACAAACTTGCATTAATTAGATTTAGCTTTCTCCCATTCTACTCTAATCCTTCCACTTCTGCTTTTGATTCCAAACCTCCTGTCTCCCTAAATCTTAGTCTCCCAGTTATTCCCTCACTTTATCCCTAACCCCTCCCTCCTTCCTAGATCCTTCCCTTCAACAATTAAATGTGTTTAAGTCTTCTCTCTCTTAAAAGTTTGTAACACTACACTCCCTATAGTTACTACCTATATCTTTCAAAGCAACTCATAGATTCGGGCCAGGTGGTACATTACCAAGGTCTGTGAGTTTCCTCACAAGAATATTAAGCTTATGTTTTCTTTTTCACGATTATCTTGAATAATGAGGTAAACACATTTTAGATCCTCTGGGTGACTACTTTATAATCAAGTAGTACCATGAAATTTTGGTGCCTTTTAACTTTAAATATCTGAATATCTTGACATCAAATGGTGTTTCTTTGATTGTCTTGGACTGAGGAGAAAAGAATAGGGATGGACATGTTATAAGGTTGAATAGTGTTTTGGGGGCACTTTACAAAACTGAAAGATGGTGGGAGGACTGAGTCATTACATGGCACATGGAAGTAGAAATATATCAAATGCCAAACAACCTGGAGTCAGTACCATAGTCATGTTGAGAATAGTTATTTAACTTGAAAAAAATAACATAAGCTACTGAGTTAAATTAATATTGTAAGTTTGAATTTAATTCGTTTTAGAATTTTCTTCATATTTTATTTATAAGCATGTTTTGGTTTCATGGTGGTATTAGTGCTGTAAGTATAGGTAATTTACATCTAGTTTATGTTTATATGTATATGTAAGTAATTTTAAGCCAACTTGGGGCTACTAAAGAGTTTTTTCCCTTTCTTATTTAAAAGTGTATCTTACAAACACTTTTTAAGAGCTTACTCCATGTCAGACATTGTTTTAAGTATTAGCTCATTTATGTAATTCTTATAATAACCTTATATGTAGATATTATTATTACCCTCACTTTGCTGAGGAGGTCTCTCTGAGACGCAGAGAGATTAATTACCATCCCAAGGTCACACAAATGGTAAGAGGTACAGCTGGGATTTCAACCCAGGAAAGCTGGTGCCAGAGTCCCTCCTTTAAGCATATGGAATGCTGCCTCTCTTTGTGTCTACTCTGTTAGGCTTGAAAAGTCCTACCTTAGAGTATATGGTCTATCCTTGATATTATATATTCACCAGGATTCCATCTTTGGCTTTTTTCTCTTTCTACTTGATGTGTTCTCCCAGTATAATATCATTGCTTGCTATAGTTTTAACTGCCAGCCACCCCTTGATTTTTCCAGATCTCTAACAGTATAGTGTTATCTTATTCTCATGATTCATCTAATGCAGGTATTTTCACCTGCAAGTATCAAAGGCAACTCAGGTTCAACCTAAATTGAACTACAAGGTAAGCTTTCCCACTCCCCCATTTCATGCCTTCTCCAGTAAGCCAACCTTTTCTACTCTGCTATCTCTCTTATTGAATGGCCCTACTTCCCACTCAAGATGCTCAATGTTTAGTAGGGGAGAGAGACACGCAGGCCAGTTGTTATTACGGGACTTGACATTCACGTGGATAACCCAAAAGGCCAATGAGCCCCGAAGGAGATGTGACTCTGCTTGAGATAAAAGGGGCCGGGACAGCTTCACTAAGAAGGCAATTCACAAACTATTTCAAAACAGTGACTGTTTGCATCTTTCTCCTTGTCTTTTGCAAAGAGTTGAAGGGTATCTTTTAGGTGCACTATTTGTACTGTGCTAGAAAATGTATGATAACTTTTCATTTTAGCTCCAAAATGTGATTTCTCTACAAAAAAAATGAGAAGCAGCAATTGTGCAGGTTTTTAAAAATTTTTTTTCTCCCATTTGACATGAAATAAATGAAAGAAAATGTCTTTTATACCCTTTGAAAAGATCGTATTCATTTATCTTTAAAACATTTTCTAACACTCTAACCTTTTATGGAAAAAACACTACATAGGTTTTGGTCAATCATGGAAGTTTTGACTGACTGTGACGGCTGCAGTATGAAGTTCATAGAACTGGCCATGGCTCCAGATATGGCTTCTATAGGGTTGGCTGTTATAGGAGATAGATCCTTCTAGATGTGCACAGCTACCACATTGACATTCTAGAAGCACAATGCTGATGAGACTGGCGGTGATGATTAGCTGCCAGAGGTTTGTCTTTCTTCTCGATGGTGTTTATAGTTTTGTTGCAAAATAATTTTGTTGCAAAAACAGATACTCTTTCAAAATGGCTTAAGCTAAAGAGAGTTTTATTGTCAGGATGCAGGTGTCATCTCAGAACCCAAGGGGAAGACTGTAGAAGCTGACTTTGAAAGGGTCTGGAAACAGGGAGTTTTCAGTTATTGTCTCCGCCATCTCCCTCCCCCCACCATTTTGCCTTCTCTTGTTTCTCTCCTATGTCAATTTCATTCTTCTTTCCCTCTGCAGACCCACTTTCTCCCCACACATGGCCAGACACAGCAGCTGCAGCTGCAGGCCCTGTCCCAGCTTTATGTCACCTTTGAGCTTAAGCACTAACGCAGAGAGACGAACATCTCTGAAACCCAATTTCAAATCCTGGAATGGAGTCTGATAAGTTCATTTTGGTTCATATCTAGCTGTGCACAGGGAAATGGGATCATTTCATGTCAACGTGTGTATGGAGGAATTTGGCAGATACCTTGAATTTGTCTACTACAGGTGTGTTTTGTAAATACTAAAGTTTTATTCCAAAGAGAGACTGGCCGTAAAGCCTCACCTCATGAGATGAAATAAGTGAAGCATTTCTTTGCTTCCTAGTAAGAATTATGTTGCTATTAATCACAAACACTGCCCTACTTATAGCCACCTGTGCAATTGAATAAACACTGCTTGTTGTCTGGGACCAGCTTGTCATGAACTAACTAGACCCACGTTCCATTTCACTCTCAAGGGTGGGGGAGAGGTCTGATTTGTGCGAAGGGCAAGTCATGGACAATGATCAAAAGGGGTCACCAGAAAAATGCTGAAGTTTTTCTTTGCTCTAGCTTTAAATTAAAGCGTCAAGAAAAACCCCCAAGATTTTCACATGAACCAGCTTGCTGTCCTTAGGATTTAAGGCTGAAACTCATGTAGAAATAAAGCATGTGACTTTGCCCACTGTTGTCTCTCTCTCCTATGGGAAAGTCCCTCTGGGAAGCTAGTCTGTATTTTTATAGTTGTGGAAAATTTATCCTGCATTATCCAAATAACTATCTTAATTCTTTAGTAGTAGACTATCTTAGAAAAATATTAGTAGCAAAAACCATTAATTAAAATCAGTGGTGACTGACGTTTCATGGAGGAGAACAGAGTTTCTAACCTTAACTTTTTAGTGAGTATCTACTATGTTATACATTCTCATTTATAAATACTCATTGAAAGGCAATGGAGTTCCTACTTTACCTTAAATGTCAAGTATATTCAATAAGACAATTGACATTACAAATAACGAATTTGACCTTTATCTCACCTAATTGTGCTGAAATCTCCTATGTGGGACACCCGTTATGGAGAAGCAGTGCATCTGCTAATTAAAGTGGGTAAAGTGCAAGAGAAACATTTATTGTTTGAATTGAGAATGTGGAGGGCTCTTGTCCTTGCTGATGTTAAATAAAATAAGGGCCTACTGAGCATGATCACTTTACATTCCTCCCTTTGGTGTCTGCCTTCCTGGCTTCTGACTTGATTAGAGAAGGGAGGGGCGACAATGGTTAAGTGCCTTATGTGTGACTGCTAAAATGTGTCGAGTAAGAGATATGAGCATTCCACTGAAACACAAAATACAGAAGGAAAGATTCAGAAGAAAATAATTTGCTATGTGAAAAAGAAGTAATAGGAAAATAGAGAGAGTGACATGAAATAGTTATAGAAACAATGTTGACAACCATAAGGCCCAGGATGGAAAAGATGTAATTAACATCAATGATAATTTATAGTTATTTATTCTTCTAATTGCTGTAATAGTTTTCAAGTAAAAAAAAGAAAAAATAATTTAACTTGCTTCTGGAAAAATGTGATATTACTTTAGGTGAATACTGGAACATTTTCCTAGCTGCTAAATACCAGGATAGTTTAAATGTCAGAACCATTTGTTTATGAGAAAATGAAAATAAATATTGCCTATGATTAACATTCAAAAGGTAAATTGCTATGTTGTGAGGTGTTATCTACTTTTATCTTATTTCAAAGACTATTATGTAAATAAAGCAATATTTTATTTAATATAGATTGCTAAAATAAATAAATGCAATAAATTTAACTAAAAAAGAATACAAGTTCATTTTTCTTACCAATTAATATTTTTTTACATATCCAGCATAAATTATGCATTGGATGAACGACTACAAAACTGCTTTAAATTACTCAAAATGGAGTCCAATCTGATGCTGAGAATATGTGATATGTTTGTCAGAGCTCAAGTCAGTCTAGTAGATAATGTTCATAAGTGAACAGCAAAGACTATGTGTAATTATGATAATAACTGTGTTTTCAACTTAATATTCTCACATATATAAATATAAATTTATACACATACAAGGAGCATTTTTAATGGCATAGACGCTAAAATCTAGAAACTATATTTGGATTTATAAACAAAGGATAAATGTTAGGATATCTATTACTTTTCCAGACTCAACAAACATTGTTTTGATTTCCTTGGCCTTCAGAATTCAATGGTCCTTGATTAGACAGATTAATGCGCTCACATTTTCACTGTCCAGGAGCCTGAGCCATTGTAATACATATATAAGTGGACATGAAATGGTTAACCACACAGAACCCTGGGATCAGTTATTAGACCACTTTAAATAGAACTCTGCTTCTGAGAGGAAGGGAAAGAGAGAGGCAGAGAAGAATTGGAAATGACTCTAGAGTAAAGGTGTTCTAGGTAAGGGAGAGGTGGAGAGGGAAAACTCTCGGGGCACGCGGAAGGAACTTGTTCTCTTCCTTCCTGAAGTCGGGATTATCTATACAAGCGTTTGTTTCCACAGTCTCAGCAGAAAGAAAAAAAAAAGGAAAAAGTGTTTTGCTGTGGACAGCTACAACAGAAACTTGAGCACAACTAAAGAAGAAAAGAACGTAACTGCTTAATTGCCTAGATTGCACTGTCCATGGGATAGCAAATAGAAATCCAAAGAGCCCAATGCTATGCTGACATGGTGGTGAAGTGCAATTCAGTCTACATGGGTTTTGAATTTATGTGCGAAGGTCGAGAATTCTCTGTAGTGCGTGTATCTGGGAAACAGACCAGCACAGAGGCAGAAGAGAAGTAGGAAGATACTGGACAGGCAGCCCCAGACCAGAATGAAGGCAGAGATGACTCCCTCAGTTAAAATTGGCAACTGCATCAGCTATCAGCAGGAAGAGGATGTAGTTGTTAACACCAGAACCACACTATGGTTACAACTCTAGAGGAGCCATACATTTTGAATTTTGCTAGAAAATGGGCCCTTGGGCATTCCTCAGCCTCCCAGCCCCCAGATCAGCTGAGATCCCCAAATGAGCAGATAACATTTTAGCCTATAATAGCTGTCCTGCCCACCCTCCCCACCATAGGAATTTCACATTCTGGCAAATGGCAATTATTTTCCCAGTCTCTCTTTCTGTTCTCTTTCCTGCATGTCTATTCAAAGACTCTCTCCCTCCCTCCCTCCCTTCCTTCCTTCCTTCCTTCCTTCCTTCCTTCCTTCCTTCCTTCCTTTCTTTCTTCCTTCCTTCCTTCCTTCCTCACAGAGATATGTGGAAGTTACTAGGCAATTAAAGATGACAAGAGAAAAAGATTATCCTAAAAAGTAGGTTTGGGTGGTCAGTAGGCTCTCTTAGTAGGTAAGAGTTTATTCCTATGCATCCTTCTAATAAAATCACAAATTACAAACCAAAAAAAAAATAGTAAAAAAATTTTGCAAGCCATGGGTCTTTAGACTTATACTCAAAATACCAAGGTTCTACTGTACATATTTGTGCTTCAGTAAAAGATAAAATTGTGTGTTATTCATTCTTAAGTGTGTTTAGTTCGTCTCAGTGAATTCTTTGATTAACTATAGAAGCTCTAGTGCTAAATGTATCCCTTTGGAGAGTGCCCAGAGTGACACCCAGAAAGCACAGCTCGCCTCAGAACCATGCCTTGTTGGGGCCTGTCACTGCCTGCACGGGCACATGTTTTTTCCTCAAGCGTGAACTTGCAATGTTTTGTGTGTTAACGAGGGCAAATAGCTATTCCCGTAGAGTAATTATATCGTTGATAAGTACATAATATTGCCAAATGCATTTAATTTTACCACACTTTGAAAGATTGAGATATGTTGTGAACTTTCATAGTTTCTATGTTAAAACAAAGAAATGAAACAACAATAAAACATATGGAGAGACACTACAATAGTTTCAAGTCCAGGGTGTGAAGCTGGGCTTCCTAGTTTGGGTTCTGGGTCTCCCTCTTACAAGCTGTGAGTCTGAGCAGGTTGCTTTACAGCTTTATGTCTCAAATTCCTCCCCTGTAAAGGAGATAATACCCTTACAGTGTTCTTGTGAGGATTAAATGAGCTAATCCATGCAAAGCACTAGAACGGTGTCTGACACCATAGAAAGCTCTCAATAAATGTAATCCAAAATAGTTTTGAAAAAATATAGAAACAAATAGAAAAACTTTCTATCTTTATAATTGAATTCTGGAGACTACCATATAGAGTCAGCATTCTTAGGGAGTCAGAGCTTATTCTTAACCATAACATATAACATTTGCATGACAAAATAATCATTCTGTTGAGCCTTTCAGCCTTGTTCAGCAAATATTTAAGCACACATTATATGTCAGACTATGTTTTAGGCACTGATAGATATAGTATAAAACACTGATATAGAAATATAAGTGAAAGATTCTATATTAAATATTTCTGAATAAAGCACATGGCTGGCAACTGTGTCTATGATGGTGATAATTATTAATATAATCATTTCTCCCATTCACTGAGAGCTTATTTTGTACTTGGTTATTTACCAGGAGGTCTGTCTACATTATCTTGCTTACATAATTTACTTTTGAGGTACTTATATGATCCTATGTTCATCCTGAGGAAACCGAGGCTCAGGAATTAAGTGGTTTTCCCAAGGTCTGCACTGTAAGTGGCAGAGACGGACTTCAAATTAGGTCAGCCTGATTCCAGAGCTGGGCCTCTTCTACTCCCTGATATTTTCTTGGCTCTTCCTGACTGAATTCCCATGAGTTTACATATTTCAAACAGTTTGGACTGAGAATAGACTGCATTATTCACATTCTGGAACTTTTTAGAGCTAGCAAGTCATCACTTAACAAATGACTGCTTTATGGCCCTCAAAGCGTTACAGAGGTGAGCTAGGGACAGAGTATGGGATCCGAGATCATCACTAAAAGCATAATGATAGGGACAACCCACTGTGTTTGAGACAGAGGCTGAGATGAGTAGGTGGGTCATTTTAGACACTGGGGACGAAGGCATAGACACTTGAAGTCATTTTTGGGTAGCAGAATCAGGGATTCTATGTTTCATGTTGATCTCTGAGTTGTTCAAGGGAGACGGTTTCATGTAGGGTTCCCAGGGTTTCTTGGAAAGTTTCTCTGACCCCCCCCCCCC
>NW_017731429.1:4048662-4051520 GCF_001890085.2 Hipposideros armiger | reverse complement strand
CAGCCCAGGATGCATTAAGTGACTGTCCACTGTGTGAGTTGCAGGGAAAATGTGAATGATTTCATCAATTGTAAAATGCATTTTTGTTTTTTTTTTAAATTTTAACATCTCTGATTAAGGAATGCATCTAATAGTCAACAGTATCCTACAGTTATAATAGGCAGGGTTTTTATTTTATTTTTCTTTCTTTTTCAATGGAACATAGACTAACACTGTATCTTACATTAGTTGTGTTTTAGATTCAAGTTTAATTATTCCCGGACCCACATCCCACTCCTTATTAAAAATTTCTTTCTAGTCAGGCTCACTGGTCCCTATAAGATTGCCCATAAAGTTATAGTCTTCCTGTCTCTCTAGTCCTTTCATAGTAATAACTCATTAAACAAAATTGAGTATCTATTTGTGCCTGATTTCATATTCTTGTAAAGAGTTTCCATTTGTAAAATAGGCATTGTACCTGGTCCAGAGAATTCAGAACAGAAGGTAAGCCAACACTGGCCAGGTGTGTGAGCAAGCACCTCACCGTGGATCAGTTGTTTAGGAATGTGAGGCCATTTTTAAATGAATGGAAACATTGCTTCACAACAGTTTATCTAAAATCACAATATGACCACATGGCCAGGAGCAGATATATAACTGGGCATTGGCTACCAGGTCTCCTAGAACAGGTGCCAAGCTGGGAAAATCAGCGTAGGGGTGATGGTTGGAGGGGTAGTTTTCTGCCTTACCACCCCCAGCTCCTGGGTCTAGAGAGAGCTGATGTCTAGTAGGCGTTCAATATATGGTTGTTGCCTGAATGACCATTTCTAGCCAGGCAAAAATAGATTAAAGCAATCCAAATGAGTGGTGCTGACCAGAAATGGAAGTCACAAATGCCAGCTGCCCTAGAGGGGTGTACAGAGGAGGTAGAAGACTTATGTCACAGAGCTTGCCTTGGTCGTGAGGTTGGATAGGAGTCACTCTCTTCCTGTCTATCAATACCTGTTTATCAATATTATCTTCAAGGCACTATTCTAAGAGCTTTATACGTATTAACTCATTGCATCTTCATCATAATCTTACAAGATTGCTACTATTACTCTCTCCAATTTACTAATGAGGAGTCTGATGCACCAGGAGGTTAAGTACCTTACCCATGGTCTCCAGCTAAAAAGTGACAGATTTAGGACTGGAACACAGGAAATCTGGCTTCAGAATCTGTGCTTTGACCACTCCATTACAATACTTCTTTATTCACCCAGCAGGTGCTCTCTAAATATTTTAGCCACTGTAATCATAGCTCCTTTGAGGCCAGATGTCTGTAGTCTACCCCAGTTTTGAGGAGAAACAAAATCGGCTCTCAGGCTGCGAGAAGCAAGGCTACTAAGCCATCCCTGTAGGTGCTGGCAGATTGGAAGGCACACATCCTGGATTTGACTTGGACACTGTCCAGGTTTCTGGAAAGACCATTCAGAACTTTACCCAAAACTGCCTGCTCCATTATCGTATTAACATGACGTCTCCCTCCCAGCCCACACATTTCCAGGCCAGAAAGAACTAATGTTGGGGAAAATGTGTTGACTTTCTTTGTTCTTTTTTGTCCCTGGTGTAAAAATGTAGCCTAAAGAAAGCTCTAGAGAAATTTTATAGTCACATGTCAACATCATTCTTTTATCAGAGTGTTTAAAACACTTGGTAAAAAGTCCCCATTTTCTCTCAGTCTCTTGGGATGGTAAATTAACATCTTAATAGGACATAGGATCAACAGCAAATACTTTTTTAATTACTGTTACAGAGGGGAATTAATTGAAACACTTAGAGGTAGCAGATTTGTTTCATAAATCCTCCTGATGTCTTAGCTTCTGAGTTAAAAAGGAGATTTACCTTTTTAAATTCCATACTAGTACTATATTCTAAATCCAAATGCTGGCTTCTGCATTGTTATTTTATATTCACATAAAAAAAAAGGCTTTTAATTTGGGCTTGGCCTTGAACAGAAAAATCACTAAACCATCCGTCTGTGCACAGTGACTGGATCTGGGCCCTGGTACCAGCCACTAACAGCATGCCTTCAGTTCCAACAGAGAGGTTAGAAGGCTCCCCAAATACAGGATTAGGATCCAGTATGTAGACAGATGCCTCAGGAAAACATGGTAGTCAAAAAGACCTTGCTTTTTCAGCCTTTGAAAGTGGGAAGTCTTTGTTCCCAGGGCCTAACAAAGGGCTGGAACCATGGAAGCACAATAAATTGTATTAGTAGTTTTCTCAAATTGGATGGAGATAGGAAAGTGCTGCCTGATCCTACCATGGAAAGCAAAGCCATCAGAATTACGATTGAAAAGACACATGGCAAAGTGCTAGGGTATGTTTGCCTGGGTCATAGATGTGATAAGAAATGGAAAGTCGGTCCGTGTGGAATCTTGAGACAACTTGGAAGCATATAATGGACATTTCACTGCCTAACGTTGTGCTTTGCTTAGTAAGTTGGATGTTGGCAAATGCTATTATCATGTTTTCTTCTTTAAAGAAAATGGATGTTAAGATTCATCTTGGGGGATTTCATGAATGCTTTCTTTCACAATGACTTATGAGGTAAGCCTATTTGTATCCAGAATTTCTTCTCTGAACCCATGGCAAGGTTGGATTCTACTGTGTTTCTTCTCCTTAACAGTTTGGAAAATGAGAAAAATGAGACTGCCTGTTTTGTAATTCTGTTATTAAAAACTGAGGGAAAACATATATTCTATGCATTTTTCCAAAGCTATCTTTTGTAAATAAACTGTCATTGTTAATTTGGGGACTGCCTCTGATTCATTACAAGCAGCAATTTTGCATATTACTATCTCTTAGAATCTTAATTTCTTTTCTTTTTTTTTTTT
>NW_017731429.1:4044396-4048092 GCF_001890085.2 Hipposideros armiger | reverse complement strand
GATGGGGGCATCTAAAAAGCACTTTTCCAAATTCACTTGACCCCCTGGGTTTTCTTTTAATTAACACAGCTGTGACCTTAAAGACTTCAGTAAATGCTTTTGCTTTCCAGCTGTTTTTATTGATTTTTGGTTGTAGGACTTCAATTTTCAGTGGGTTCTCTCTGGGTTCAAATTATACTCATGCTGCTATTCCATACTACTTGTTTTTCTGAAAAGTGAGTTCTCTCTCTTAGAGAGGTTCATGTTGACATAAAATTATGGAATGTTAGATAGGACCTTGGTGGGCTTTCTGTTTACAGTGGTTCCATTCCATTCCTAGTGGTCTCCATTCACATGAATACCTCAGCAGTAGAATTGATACCAGCAGTTGAGGTGGATCAGTGCAACTGCTGTTCTTCACTAGGAAGGGTCTATAAAAAAACACCCAGGAACCCAAATTAATAATTCAACACTGATAATAATAGCTAGCTCATTCCTGCTCTGTCCCAGATCCCAGAACCTACAAGTAGGATACCGAAAAGGGAGTCTCTTGAAGTTCCTGAAGATGTTCTATTAAATTATCCCAGCATGGATAATATTGAGTTTGGTTTGTGATTTTTTTGGAGGGCTGAGAGGACATACTGACTTTTCCTGCATGGATGGTTTTTATTCACTTATATAAACCCTAAGCATTGACAGCAGAGTTGCTTAATAAACAGTCAATGCCTCTCAGCCCCTTGGCTGTGCATTATCCTCAGGATCTTCTTGTGAGTTACTGAAGTTCTGTAGACATGCTCAGTTCATGAAAATCTCTGCACCTGGTGGGTAGAGATTATCTCCAGGCTCAAGGTAAATGAAAGAGAAGAGGATGCCAAATTTGAGGGGGGCGTCTAGCTGATATTCCCATCATCAACAGATGACAAAACTGAGGCTCTAAGAGGCTGGATGACCTTGGTCACAGAGGAGCATAAGTGCAAAACCTGAGACCCAAATCCTAAGCACCTGCTCTTTCTTCTTTCTACTCTTCCAATTCAATGCCTGCTGCCTCTCTTCTCTAACCTCACCATCTCCATCCATTCAAAAAAGCCTTTCCAAATAGACCAGCCATGAATCCAATCCTTTCTCTCCATTTCTACAGCTGCCTTTCTTGTGTAGTATCATAATCTCTTTCCTAGATAACTGTAGCAGTTTCCGAACTCCCCTCCCTGTTTCTAGTCTTGGCCCACCTGTCTGTCCACATGGAATGCACTGTAGTCTTTTCAAAATACTCCCTTGTTTGACAACTTTTGAATGTTCCTCATTGTCTTAAATATACAGGATAAACTTCTTAACATAGGGTGCAAGACCCTTCAAGGTTTAACCAATTTTTTCCTGTTCAGACTTGTGCTATATAAATTTTGTTTGTTGACCTCTCACCTCTTCACCTTTCTTCACCCTGCTCTGTGCCTGGAAGCTGATAAACATGGACTACATAAGGCTTCTGGTTGGGTTTGGCAAGTGGACAATGCTAGCAGGAGATCAGAATGAAAGATGGCAGGGATGGTGGTCATTTATTTTGCTGGGTTTCTCATGGCAGGGTCCCAGTTCTATCAGATAAACCTTTCTCTGTGGATTCAGGTAACTGCTTCCTCCCCTTGTCCCCTCTTGTGTAGAAGGGGTAACAGCCCCGTAGGGTTAACAGTCCTGGAGTCTCTCTTAGGTTTTAATATATCTTGCCTACTAATTTGTAAATTACCCCTATGTTAAACTCTCTTCAAATTATTCACTTGGAATCTACCAGGTATCTTCTGCCAAGACCTCACTGATATTTGGCCAATCTTCAGCTTAGACCTTAATGTAGAATTCTTTGAATAATGGTAGTCTCTGGAACAAATGTGCTCTGATCAGCCTTCTCTGAGGCTTTGTATGTGTTCCTTCAACCTGAATTGCATTCCCTCCCCCAAGGTTTCCATTGTTCCCAACCCCATTTTTCAGGTCTCAACTCTAATTACTAAGTGTTCCCAGACTCCTTCTGATTGGCTGCATTAGATGCCTCTTAGCCCCATGTGCTTCCGCATATTGTATCATCCTTAACAACATATTGATGTGTGTTCCCTACTAAACATGCCTTTAAAGTCTACGAGCTGTGTCTCCTTCATCCTTGTAACTTCCCACCTAGCACTGAGCCTAGGACACGGGATAGCTACTCAACAAATCTTATTGCAATGAAATGTATTTTTATTTGAATGTGGAGACATTTCCTTTCCAATTCTTATGTGGTTTGAAACTCTCCCTGGAATCTCCCAGGGAGTTATCATAACTACTATATGCTGGACACTGAGCAAGTACCAAAAAAGCTGTGAAAAGGAAACTGCTTGAATTCTTGAGAAGCTCACAGTCACAGTGAGGCAGACCTCACAGGTTACTTAAGGGCTCACATAATATTGTATGTAAGTAAAACTGCATTTTAAGTAGGAGACAGATCTAAAGATTAGTTAATAGTTTGAAGAATGTATCACAAAGACATTCCTTTAAAGTATAAGATTTCCCTGGCCAATCAAATGCCTAATCCTGTATTCCTGCCATTTTCCAGAAATCTGATCGCTATTGCTGACTCAAGAAACAATTTTTTAAAATTAAAATTTATCGGAGTGCCAATGGTTGGTAAAATTACATAGGTTTCAAGTGTACAATTCTGTAATATATCGTCTATATATCACATTGTGTGTTCACCACCCAGAGTCAGTTCTCCTTCCATCACCATATATTTGATCCCTTTTACCCTCGTCTACCACCCCCCTCCCCCTTCCCCTCTGGTAACTACTAAACTATTGTCTGTGTCTATGAGCTTTTGTTTTCAAGAACAGGTCATTGAAGGTAGCTGTCTGATGATACCCAACAGAGCAGGGAAGACAGCATTGCAGCTGGGCCATCCTATTCAAGTTTTAATGGCTTTCCAACAAAATCATGGAGGAAATGGTATCACAAGCTACCATCACCTTGCATTTTGTTTGGAAGATTTCACCGACTACCATGCTAGACTGTACCATGAGTTCAGGAGCTCAGTAGTACTTTTCATGATAATGATGAGGGTAAAGAGATTAAGTACAGAGATTAAGTATTGTAATGGTGACAGCTTCTTAGGAGCTTTGAAAATCTGAGTCAGGGTCTGAGATGCAGTTTAGAACAAGAAGCTTCTTTTATTACCCTCCCCCCCTTGCCATCCACAAAGGTGACTTTTTGAGAGGCAACCTTCCTGTCTAACCCTGAATGCAAAGCACCCCTATAAAGGACTTCCAATAATACCCTCTTACTAGTTTGGGACAGCAATTCTCATCCATGATGTAATTACATACTGATGTGGCCCCATTGGTGGTGATATGTATCATAAGTAACATTTTAATAATTATACTCAAATAATTGGAATTTGGGGCTGGTTTTTAATAATTTAGTGTGAATCAAGGTTGTTTCTACAATAACTTCATTCTTACAATCCCTTGATTTTCAAATTGCTCTCTTGGTTAGCAGTTCACAAAGTGTTATAATATACTATTATAACTCGACATACTCATTCTAAAGTGATAAAGTGATAATGAGTACATAGAGAGGCCCACAGAACCCACAACCCATCTCACTTATGCCACAGCCCAGGATGCATTAAGTGACTGTCCACTGTGTGAGTTGCAGGGAAAATGTGAATGATTTCATCAATTGTAAAATGCATTTTTGTTTTTTTTT
>NW_017731429.1:4035280-4038156 GCF_001890085.2 Hipposideros armiger | reverse complement strand
CACACACACACACACACACTTATACTCACACACACACACACACACACTCTCACACTCACATAGCACTCTCACACATTCTTCTTCCTCACCAGACAGAAAAATCAGTCAGGTCATTTGCATTTGAATACCAATCACCATGTCTGCTGCCACTATTGATATTGGTTAGTACAAAAGGGAGAGCTAACTTCTGTGTCCACCAGTTGGGAGTCAAAGACATACTTTAGGTCAGAAAATGGCTGTATGGAGGTAACCACACAGAGATCTAAGTTCAAATTTTTGCTGGTTATAAATTTCTCCTCCTTTTTTTTTTCTGGTCAAGACTCTGAAGCTCTTAATACAAAAATCCTATATCCTAACTAGTCTCTTTGCTTCCCATCAATTCGGCCTATCTATGACAGGCTAATCTTCCAAACCTGCCACTTCTGTTGGTTAGTATCTGATGCATTTGCATTAGGATCTAGTCCAGACTTCCTAGTCCACCATTGAATGCTACCATTTCAGACTCCATATTCCTGTCCACATTAAGATTCTGATCACCAGTTCCAATGTGTGGGGCTTTTTCCTACACCACCAAGTGATTCTTGGACACAAGCTGGGTGTCCTACAATTCAACTAAACTTTGACATTATCTACCCAGAAGTAGCATCAGATTTCACAGGTTAAGGGTTCAGTCTAACAAGATTGCCCTCCATTTCAGATGCCAGTCTCAAGTCCAGGGTGCTACCTGTGCTTCTGAACAACTGGCTATAAATCAGAGGTTCCTACAATCCCCTCCTTGGCTTTGATTAATTTGCTAGAGCAGCTCACAGAACTCAGAAATCAAGTTTAATCACTAGATTATGGGTTTATTTCAAAGGATATAAATCAACAGCCAAATGAAGAGTTACATACGGCAAGATCCTTAACATAGGAGCTCCTGTCCTTGTGGGGGGTTTGAGGCATAGCTCAGTGGCATGTGGAAGTGTTTTTGTTCACCAACCTGGAAGCTCTCTCCAGTCCTTTTGGGTTTTATGGAAGCTTCATTACAAAGGCATGACTGGCTAAATCACTGGCCATAGGGGATTGATACAACCTTCAGCCCCTCTCTCCTCCTGGGAAGTCAGGTTTGGAACTCATTCCAATCCTTGGGCCAGCCGAGTGGCTCAGTTGGTTAAGAGCATGAGCTCTGAGCAACAGGGTGGCCGGTTTGATTCCCACATGGGCCAGTGAGCTGTGCCTGAGCTGAGATGCCCTGAGCTGCCAATGAGCGGCCGGATGGCTCATTGGTTAGAGCATGCACTCTTAGCAACAAGGTTGCCGGTTTGACTCCTGCATGGGATGGTGGGCTATGCCCACCTGCAACTAAGATTGAACACAGAATCTTGAGCTGAGCAGCTGCGAGCTGACGATGGGCGGCCGGATGGCGACTGGACTTGGAGCTGAGCTAGCTGCGCTCTCCACAACTAAGATTTAAGGATAACAACTTGGCTGTTCTCCTTTCCCAATTCCCCAATTAAACCTAAAAAAAAAAAAAAAGTTTCAATCCTCTAATCTCATGGTTGCCTCCTTTGGCAAACAGCAGCCATCCTTAGGTGGGGGCTAAAAGTCACCTCATTAACATCACAAAAGTGGAAATTCCAAGGGTTTTAGAAGCTCTGTGCCAGAAAAGGAGATGAAAACCAAATATATATTTCTTATTATAAACCACAATATCACACACATCATGTTCTATTGCCCTCGCAGAGCTATGCACCTCCTGGGCAGTCAGTCCATCAGGGGACTGGAACCCTTGATCCTCAAGCTTGCCAGGCATGTGCCCATTTCACACCTTTGCAGATTCGGGCTCAGGCTGTCTCCTCTTATTCTCTATTCACATTTATCCACATCTTACTGGTCTCCATGGCACAGAACAGCATAGATGAAATCATACATGAATCATGAATAAAACACAGCTCTGCCTCTTAATGGCTGGGTTATCTCAGGTAGATTACTTAGTCTCCAAGTCTCAGTTTCCTAATCCATAGAATGGGGGAGTACAAGTATCTACTTCACAGACTTGCTTTGAAGATTAAATAAAACAATGTCTGTAACCTGCTTAGCCCAGTGCTTGGCATATAGTAAGGGCTTGATAAAAGTAACTTTTAAAAAATTAAATATCACAGTTCAATCCTACTTCCTATGCTGATCATTCTGGTTTTGATTAAATCTCCCTCCTCTTTATTTATAACATTGCCTACAATTGTATCAGTAACATAATGCCTTGGGGTATTTATCGTTTTGCAATATAACATTTTTTTATAGATGTGATGGCTGACCTTTTGGTGGGGAAGAAACTATACAATAGATGCTTTCAATGGCCACAGAGAAAGTACACTTTAGAGGACGTCCTCATTTATTTCCACTGATTGAGTGGTTAATTGATTGCTTCATTCATTCAATAGCTATGCATTGAACACTTAATATATTCCAGGAACAGAGATGAATCAGAACAATTCTGCCGTAAAGGAGAGATTAAGAAGTTCATAAATCACTATGACACAAAGTAAAAAGTTATAAGTGTCTACAGGATAAAGCACAATGATAGTTCCCAAGACAGAAAGAGGGCAACTGGGAAGGTTTACTGAGGAAGAAGACTTGAGCAGTCCCTGAAGAACAGGTTTATGAGGTGACTGGAATCTGAAAGGTGAAAAGGGGGCAGGGGTGAGTGACAGCAGGTGCATTCCAAATCAAGGCATATGGGAAGCAGAGGCTGAGTTGGAGAGACAAAGCACCCAAGGTGAACAGCAAGGGCACATCAATTCAGATGGGGGCATCTAAAAAGCACTTTTCCAAATTCACTTGACCCCCTGGGTTTTCTTTTAATTAACACAGCTGTGACCTTAAAGACTTCAGTAAAT
>NW_017731429.1:4015021-4028462 GCF_001890085.2 Hipposideros armiger | reverse complement strand
GAGGGCAGTGTCACTGGCCCTCATATGTGAGATCTGAACTGGGTCCCAAGCCAGTTCTTAACCAACACGCTACTCAGCCGGCCCAGAATCTTAATGTGTATTTGCTTTAGTTTTTAAAGTTGATTCTTTTACCATCTCGAATGATTTCTCAACATTCTTCTTGATCAATAGTAAATAGAATTAGAATTCAACATGCCATGAATGATTTGGTTGCATCCCTACTTTGTGCCTGATGCTACTCTAGTTGCTGAAGATAAACTAGCAAATAAGCAGCCACGGCTCTTGCTCTCATGGGGCTTATTTTCAAATGGGAGAAGGGAGACCATAGCAAATAAACAAGATGATTTTATGTAGTGATAAATGCTATGGAGAAAGAAATGAAAGGAGGCTATCATTTAGTACGTATGTAAAGGTAGCATGCTGTGGTGGTCAAGTACAAGGAAGGAGACTGAAGCCAGGCCAGAATTTGAATCACAGCCCTAACACTTCCCTGCTGTGTGATCAGAGGCAAGTTACTTAGCTCTTCTGTGCCTTCGTTTCTTCAGCTCTGAAGTGGGAACAATCTTAGCGCCTATCTGGACGGCTTGCTTTAAGGATTACATGGTTATATATGGAGAGCCCTTAGAACAATGTCTATCATATGTGAGGCACTTTGCAACATTAGCTTTCATTATTTCAGAAGTTAATATTTACTGAGCACGTTCTATGAGCCAGGAATTATGATTATAACTTACTCATCACAGTTACCCTATGAAGAAGCTATTATTAACTCCTTGTCACAGGTGAGAAATCGGAAGGTTAGAGGCACTAAATAACCTTCACAAGGTCATGCAGCTAGAAAGGAGCAGGAGCACGGTCTCTCACTTCTGCTGTCTTTAAACGTCTTTCCGTCTCTCTTCATAAGAAGCAAGTTTTGTTTTTTCTAAATATTTACTTTTCAGTGGCTGGGATATTACCCTATTATACCCAAAATCTCAGTGACTAGGAAGACAATACATATTTACTGACACTAAAATTCATCCTTCTCAGGTTTTCTCTTTTCCATTTATGATCACTTTTTCCTTTTATTTGTCTTTAGTTTTGCTGCTGCCTAAAGTTCAACTATTCATTATGTTAGCAACATATTTTATATATATTTGATGTTATTTTATTGAAATAGAATTCATTAATTATGGGCTATGTTGCCCTTTAGAGACGACATACAGTTTTCTGTGGCAGTCACACTTTTTACATTAAGTGCTTTAGTGCAGAGCTTTAGAAAGTATTTCCATTTGTGATGCCCCAGATTTTATCCATTTAGTTGAAATTCAAAATTGCTACTATTTTTCTTTTTATAACCTTTTCAGATGCCTTTTTTTCTCTTCCTAATCACAGTTCCATTTAACAAATGACATGCAGAAATCCTCATTTCAGTGATAATCTACTTTTGTTTTATGTCCAGTTTTAAACCATAATCACTACTCTCTTCCTTCAATTGCTCTGACAATTGGTATGTATTTTATTAAGGAACATCTAGCCAGGTTTAAGAAAAGTGTTCTCAGAGCAAAGGAAAGTGCCAAAGCCCCAGGATTCAGCAGTACAATGGGGCTCTGTAGATCTAAGACTATGCATATAACATGTTTCATGAGGCTTTGAAGAGAAAAGTGCTATCAAACCTATGAACTTGGCCTAAACTAGCTGTGTGACCATGAACCCGTTCTTTCTAAAGAAGTGGGGAATAGGTGAGGACATGGAGGATGGTAGTTGAGATTAACTGTCGATGGACTATTGGCCTCACTTGGAGATGCGGTGCAAACTGGCATCTGAGTCAGGAAAGACCATTGTTGGAATTTTGCTTCTGCCACTTAATTGTGTAACTTCTCTAATATTTTAGTCCTTCATGTGCAAAATGGAGGTAATAATGGTAATACAGTGTTTGTGATTAAATGGCATAACAGAGAGAAATATTTAGATATCCTAGGCATAATGATGATGATTATTAGTTGTTACCTACTCTCTCCATGTTTATTGTGACTGAGTCCTTGAACCTAGTCCATTCCTTAATGTGCAGACAATTCATCGTGGTATAAAGCAGAGGTTCTCTTTTGCTTCTACCCGCAACTGTGTACCATTTATTTTTATGATCACCTTTGAGCCAGCATCAGCTTTTCCACATGGTCCAACCCATTTTCAAGATGCATTGACTTAAAAAAACTCACTAGCACTCACATCTTCGTTGATTGATTGATTGAGTCATTCATCAAATATTTTTTGACTACCTACTGTGGTCACTCCCTTCCCCAAGAAGTCTATATAGTCTGTGGAGAGACTGGACATTTGTTTACATAAATTGCAAGACTGAGGGGGAAATGTAATGATACAAGATACTAAGGTAGCACAGAGGAAGCAGTGTTACTCTATTGGGGATGGAGTGATGCAGGCAGGAAGGCTTCCTAGAGGAGATAATCTCTAGCTTGTTTTTTGGAAAAAAAAAAAAAGTTTGTCAAGTAGACAAAGAAAGAAGGGAATTCTGGGCAGAGAGATAATTGCTAAGTCACAGAAGACAAAGCATCAAAAAGCCTATTAGGCAAATGATAAGCAATTTGGTTTCATTAGAATATAAAATGCAAGGAGAGTATATCTGGGTATGTGAGAAGAAAAGTCATATGTGTAGATACATGTACTTAGATGAAAAGTATTTAAGAAAACTATGCCTGCCATACAATGCTCGATAGGTACATATAAATTTTATTTTAAAGACCAACTCTCATTTTATAAAATGAAGTAGATTATATTTTATATTCAGATATATTTATATCTGATTATAGCTTGTTCAATATTCTCAGGCTGTCTGTGAAGTTTTATTATTTGGGTTTATAATCAGAAAGACAAAGATATAGAATTGCAATGAGGAAACAAAAATTGTGAGAGAAATATAACAGCTCAAAGGAAAAAAGAAAACTAAAATAATGCATACCTAATATTTCAGTACCATCCACATCTATAAAATGATCAAATAAAAAAATCAACAACAACAAGAAATTCACTTTCTTTGCTTCCAAAAAGAAGATTACATTTTCACTTATCAGAAGACTATTGAAAATGTTTTCTCTTGGATTTACTAGGAGGGAAAAATGTGCTCCTGACTGTAACTAGAACTATCCACGGTGAACACAGTTGGCATCTCCTCAGTGGTTTGCTCTGCAAGCACTCCCAGGCCCCGTCACTCTCACCTCTGACCCCAACAATCTTCACTTCTTCATTTCTTTGGACTGCATCAGCTGTGCTTTGATGATGATTATGTAGACACTCTCCTTTTATTATTTCTCACTGACAGTTGCCCAAAGCGCTATTTGTCTGCAATTTTATAGGTAATTGTGTTTCTTTTAAAATGCCCTTTGTATTTCTGCTGCTCAGTGCTAAGTCATAACAGCTAGGAATTATCACTAAAACGCTAACATTCCTCCTTTGCTTCCTGGAAAAACCTCCTGCAATGAATGACACCTATTTTAAAGAAATTCAAATATTTTTTAAAAAAAATTAAAAATTTGGAGGGGCTGCCAGTTAGCTCAGTTGGTTAGCATGCAGTGCTCAGAATACCATGGTTGCCAGTTCAATCCCCACATGGCCACTGAGATGCACCCTCCACAACTAGATCGAAACAACTACTTGACTTGGAGCTGATGGGTCCTGGAAAAACACACTATTTCCCAATAAAAAAAAAAAAAAGAATAAGCTTCTCCTCCCCCCAAAAAAATTTGGAAAATATGGGGTATTTTTATTTATATTACTAAGAAATCAATCATTTATAAAGAATCTTCTAAGTGACCTTAAATAAAGAGGAATGTATGTATTCACTATCACCTAATAAAGATTATGAAATAACTTTATGTGAAGTTGTCTATTGTAGGAAACTAGGTAACTCTTACACATGTTTCCATAGAAATGAAGTGGCTTTAACCTTGATTTCAGATCCCATTAGACTCCACTGACCTCTTTTAAGGATATTAAGTGTTCAAAAATTTTCTAGGTAAAAGGAAATACCAGTTAATGAAGAACACTGCATGAGATTTCCTTTGGAACTTGTGATGCCTTGTTAATTTACACAGCACATTGGGTATTATGATGGTCACATTGAAAGAAAAATCTAATATTTATAAAATTATTTTTGATTTGGGAAAATATCTTAGGGTATGAAGAACAGATGTAAATGGTAACCCAACTGAGAAATAAACATGTTTTATTCTTTAACTCCCCAGGTTATTAAGCATCCTCTTACTAAGCATTTTTTCTCCTTTAAATCACTGCAAATAAGAGTATATTCTTCTCCCATCTTAGTTTAGTTTTTATTTAAATAAGTTATTCATTAATTAAATGGCTGTCTATAAGGACAAGGGGAAATGAGGTGGATGGAGACAAAGTAGAAATGAGATTTCTCAGTACAACATCTAATACTATTTTGATTTTGAATCCATGTAATTATATTATTATTAAAAAAATAAAGTTGAAACAATATACCATCAAACATTTACGTACCAAATAAACATGAATAAGCTTTCTTAAAATATATTTCTTTATTAAACTTAGGGAAAGCCTGGTAATTCTAGATTCACATATCCTTATTTGGATCAAGGAATTATAAAAGAGTTTGATGCTGAAGAACATTTGAAGAATGAAGTATGAAGCACAAGAAATGGAATCTGAGGCACTGGGTGAAGAAAGTTCAGCTCACAGCACTTACTTGCCCATTGGGCAAGTCACTTAAATTCACTGAGTCACTTTCCTTAGCTATGACTTAGAATGATGAGAAGACTACACGTCTATTTACCTCTTGGAGTTGGTCTGTAGATCTGATGAGAAACTGCAAAGTCTTAAACTTGTGCTAGTTAATATTTTACACTTTGTTTAATGTTTCCAAGACTTACAAAGGTGCACAAAGCTGCTATTAGGTTTACTGGGGGGGAAAAAAGACTGTTTACTTAATGTTTTATTTTCACACAGCCAACAATGAAAATAAAACTGAGAGTGTCTTTGTCTTTGGCAGCTGGGTCAGTCGTGATGCCAGAATCAATCCTGGGACCACATAAGCTACTCTCAGACCGAATACGTTTTTAGCATGCATCGTCAATGCTTGGGAGCTCTAGTTGACTAACATGCCTTCCCATAGGCATTTCAGTGGGGATGAATTTGCTCTGCCACCTACAGTTCAAGGGAAACTGCAAGGCATGAACATTTGTTTAGCTCACTCATTCATTCATCCTACAAATCTTTATGGAATGGCCACTGTGCACTATGCACTGCTCTAAGCCTTGAGGACAGAGCAGTGTGCAAAACAGACAAAACTTCATGCTCTCATGGAGTTCACATTCTAGTGGAAAATTAACTGAGCTTACAGGTTTTTTAGATTCTAACCACACAAACTTTAATTTGAGCAGCTTTTTTTTTTCCTCCCCTCTGTCTGCTAAAACAGCTTCAAACTGTTGTTTTGGTGGCAGAATCCTTGCGTCATGTATCCAAGACCAAAGATGAGAATTAATCAAGTCTGCTCTGGTTGGAGTGGAGTGAAGGCCAGGGCCCAGGCTGTCTCCTCCCATATGCCTCCAGCCCTGCTCCGGCAATTCCTTCACTGGACACTAGGACCCTTCAGAGAGCAGTTTCCTTAACACTTCTGCAGGCGTTATCTCCACATCAATTCTGTTACCTGAAGAAATCCCTCAAAAGCCTGTATCCACAGTCTCTCAAGGGCATTCTCAAGGTCCTTTCCCTTAACCCCTAACCCCGCTCCCCTCCACCCCACCCCGGCCTGCTTCTGTCTCTCTCCACATAATAACTACATTATAGGCTTTCTGGTCTTTCTGATAATTCCCATAATAATGAGAGTTACCATTTATTGAAGATGTGCTATTTATCAGGAACTGTATTTAGCTTTTTACATGAATTGATTCATTTAACCCTCAAAATTGTCCAGTGACATGGGTGTGAACCCCCATTTTACAGGTAAAGAATATTTCGAGAGGTGAAATAATTTGTCCAAGGTCACACAGCTGTCAATGGTAGAGCTAGGATTTGAACCATATTGATCTGATTTCACAGTGGAAACTCTTAATCGCTGATGCTTCCCAAACACTGTGAAGCCCTTGGACCCTCCCAGGGATAGTTCTGAGTACAGTGCAAAGCTCTCAGAAGAGCAGGGGGGAGAGCACAGTGTTTATTCCAACGAGCTTGCCGTTGAGGGTTGTGATGCTATCTGTCATCTATGGGTGGCTTGCCACATTCCAGACATTCTACATCTATTTTCTCCAATTCTTCCAACAATTTTGGAGTAAACATAATCATCCCTACATTATAGGTGAATGATTTCGGGCTCAGAGAGGTTGTCACTCCCTGCCTCACAGGTAGCAAGTGGTGAGTCCTCTGCCTGCCTTTGTGCCAATTTGGGGCCACAACGATTCCTAGCACTGAACTGCAGGCCCAAGACTATCATATCCTGAAAAGAACAAAATAACAAACAAAAGAAGACGAGAACACACCTTCCTAGACTGGATCCTCTCCCTGACCCACGGCCCACTCCAAGCCAGTCCTGTCTCCATTCTCAATTCCATCTGATTACTAGCCTCCCTGATCCCGCCCCATCGCTGGTCCTGTCTAGCCTAAAAACACTCCTATCTCTATTTCCCCAAGAGACTCATATTTGTCCCTTCTGATTCTCTCTCCTTTCTCTCCTGGAGTATATGGCATCTTTCCTTCTTTGGATTCTTCATAGCACCTTTCTCCCTTCCCATTTTTCTCTCCAACCCTTTTATCACCACACAAACCTGGCTCCTTTTCCCTTCTCCTGAGAGTCAGTCTAGTGCAATGGTTGTTCTGGAGTCTTTCTGCCTGAGATCGAATCCTGGTTTTACTCTCCTGGTTAGCTGTCTGACCTTGAGAAAACCACGAACGCTCTCTAAGTCTCACTTTCCTCATTTGTAAATCAGCAAAAGGGCAAAGCAACAGAACAAATCCCATAGGTTTCTGAGAGGTTTAAATGAGTTAACGTATACTGAGATTTCACAATGTTGTCAGGCACATAGTAAATGTTCCACACAGGCTAGTTTTAATTATTGTCTTTCTTGCAATCGTCTCTATTTCTCTCTCCTTCTTTTTCGCTCATCTATATTTTGTTCTGCGTTAGTTAATTTAAAAAAGTAGAGAGTGTGTTTCTGTAAAGTAGATACATTCATTCATTGGAATCATTCATTTAATTTTTTCATTCAGTCTACATTTAGTAATTGCCTACCATGAACTAGGCACTATGCTAGAGAATTGGGTGTAAAGATAAATAAAACATGCTTCTCCCTGAGGGGTTTGTCTTATGACCAGTCAATAATGCTTTGCCAAATTTTAACAGAATGGATGCATTTATGTATTTTTATAAGCCAATATGTATGTCCATTGGTTTTATCATCTACTTTCCCCCTGAGTCTGTCTACTTTTCTCCACCTATTCTGCTATTACTCTGATCCAACCACCACCACCTTCACCTTGAGGAGTACCTTTCAACTGGTCCTTCCCAAGCCTTAGAGCTGTCTGGCCTATGCTCAATTCAGCAGTCAGATCCATCTTTTTGAAAAGCAAATCTGATTCGGTCAGCCTTCAGCTGAAAAACCATTCAGCACTGGTGCTTTCAGGAGAAAGGGCCAAATACTAAACAGTCCTACATGATCTGCCTCTGTCTCCCTCTGTCACCCTCTATGCAGTGTTTCTCTCCCTTTCTCTGGTTCGCTTTCAGTCCTTCCATAGCTCCAGCCTCTCGCCTTTACAGGTGACTTTACATACCTTTCTCTCCTCTTCCTTACAACGCCTTCCTCTGCTCTGCTTTGACAAATTAGTGCCTATTCACCCTTCAGATTAAAGAAAACGTTATTTCCTTAGGATACCTTCTTGACCTCCCTCTAGGTCAGAGTTTTTTGTTTGTTTTGGTCTGCAGAATACTTGAGTTTCTAGACTCTAAGGGTCTTGATCCACAGTCTTTTCTTTTTCTAGATGAGTACCTTAGCTTGTCTCATTCACTAGTATGATTTTACTTGGTTAACTACAGGTACTCTGGGGAAAAGATCATGTCTGTTTTGCTCATCTTTCTATCTCCAATGTCCAGGGCAGTGTGTCACTCATTGGAAGCATTTAATAAACATTAGGTGAATGAAGCTTGAATGAATGAATGTTTGTTCTGCCATTACTTAACTTTTGTAATATGTCAGCAACTCTTTATTAAGAAAGCAAATTACTCTTAGCAGTGGGAACATGAATGCGAGGAAATTGAAAGGGGCCATACTAAAAGATTATCTTGAACCAAAGTGCAGTTTGGATACTTTTGCCTTTTATAGACTTAATTATTGACTGTACCAGGAATCCTATTTGGATTAAGGACTTATAAGGCACATTAAAGTTGTATATATTTCCTAGGCTTGGCTTTTCCATTTGAAACTTGCTACTGCTTGTGATTCCAAGAATTCAAGACATTGAATTCAGAAAAAACAAAAAAAACAAAAACCATCAGCTTTCTGTACCCTTCATTTCCTGAAATTGATTTTTTTTCATATTACTTTCAGCCTCAATAAGTCTACTTCCAAACTTGGTAATTACAGTTTAATTTATTAAACTGATAAGATTTAGGCTACAATGGGTCTATAAACAAAAAGACCATTCACAGTAAGTTGTTCATCTTGAAAGCCCCAAAAGCAATAAGAACTCCTACTTGAATTAAACATAAAATTATTATTGGAGGGTTCAAATCCTATTGAACACAGAGAACGAATGATTTCTACAGATATATGAGGTCTGACAAGTTTGCAAACTCATCGCAATGGTGTTGCTAACCTTTTTTGATATCAGAGTGGTTATTCTTTATGAATTTGTACCAACTGGACAAACAATTAACCAAGCTTACTATTTGGAAGTGCTGAAAAGACTGCATGAAAAAGTTAGACGGCCTGAACTTTTCACCAACAATTCATGGCTCTTGCATCACAACAATGCACCAGCTCACACGGCACTGTCTGTGAGGGAGTTTTTAGCTAGTCAACAAATAACTGTATTGGAACACCCTCCCTACTCACCTGGTCTGGCCCCAATGATTTCTTTCTTTACCCCAAAATAAAAGAAATATTGAAAGGAAGATATTTTGATGACATTCAGGACATCAAGGGTAATACAATGACAGCTTTGATGGCCATTCCAGAATAAGAGTTCCAAAATTGCTTCGAAGTGTGGACTAGGCACTGGCATCAGTGCATAGTTTCACAAGGGTAGTACTTTGAAGGTAACTGTAGTGATATTCAGCAATGAGGTAGGTAGCACTTTTTCTAGGATGTGTTCTCGAACTTAGCTGTCCGATCTCATAGATCTTACCCCTTTCCACAAATGGATAAAAGCAGAATTCCCATGTTTTAAAATGTGTGAAATAAAAAGAGAACATTTAGAAATTACCTGCTTGTAATTATTGTTATTTGATGACAAGTTTTAATTAGAAGACACAGGAAACTAAATTTCATAGACTGTCATCTGGAAAGAACTTTAAAAATAATTTCTATAACCATCTTAGTTAACAAACAAGGGAATCAAGGTTCAGAAAAGTGATGTGGCTTGGATGTGGTCCATAAAGCATTGACAAAGAGTTTGGGAAAGAAGAAGAAAGATGCCTCATTAGTTATTATTAAATTTGAAGACTGGCTTAAATAGGGGGATATTCAAACAGAA
This sequence comes from Hipposideros armiger, assembly GCF_001890085.2. Lineage (NCBI taxonomy): Eukaryota > Metazoa > Chordata > Mammalia > Chiroptera > Hipposideridae > Hipposideros > Hipposideros armiger. Next base: position 4,018,745 of record NW_017731429.1, on the reverse strand, counting down.
ACGAAGGTAAACCAGACATGGCACCTGGAATATGCATATGGTGCGATGTGTTAGATGGAGGTTGGGGAGGAAACAAAAACAACTAGCATACATTGAGTGAGGGGCCATCCGGGAGATTTTAGCTCCAGGAGGAGGTGGTATTTGTTAGCCGAAGGTGTATATGTGAGAGAGAGCTGTGGAGAAACACATGATTAAAGCAATAACAATTCTAGAGTCATGTAACATTTTATTTAAGTTTCTTTCCTAATACTTTGGTAAAAATTAGAATATGCCAACCATAGATTAATTAAATTAGGTTTAACGCAACATTTTTAGAGAAATCTTATATGTGGCAATACAGAATATTACTAAAGATGGTCTGATTGATAACAGGAAGATGGATAGATGAGTAGATGGATAGATGGATTATGGTGCTGCAGGAAGAAGTTAAGATGGGGAAGAGAAAAATCATAATATATTTGGACTGTTTATTGAATTTTTAATATTCCAAGATTGATGGTTATTTTTTAAAATTAACAATAATTGCTTATACTTTTAAAGCTCTCTTTTTACACATCATTCAACTGTGCTACATGAACAATAACAATTAACAACAGCATCAAGTTAGAAATGAAAATGAAGTTGTGTGCATGAGAAAGCCCTGAGACTACATTTGTGTACATTTTTATAACTCATTTATAAAATTTGATCATAATAATCTTATTGAATCAGATTCTTTGGGCTATTTAAGCCATCTGCCATCCTGAGCTACTATAGTAAATTAAAAGAACTAAGCAATTTACTAGCTGCTCAGCTTTGTTAGCTATGACAACTTTTAAAACACTGAACTGCTTTCCTACCTGGATGCTGTCTGAGCCTCAGCTTCCTGGAAGCTCTATGAAATGAAGAAACTGGACAAGACGATCTTTAAAAATTTTCCAGCTCTTAATTTTTATTTGTCATGATTCTAGTTAAACCACACAATATGAATCAGGTTAACTAGACTGCACATTCATTTCTTCTTAAAGACTAAAAAAATTGCAAAGATGTAATGTTAGTGACAAAACTTTCAAGTAATGGAACTCATGCTTCTATGTTACCTGAGGTTAGGGGTCATGTTTTTAATCTAGAATTTAATAAGCAGAGGTTATTGTGATAATATCTTTCCCATCCTAGCCCTTTTTTTATAGGCGAGGTCACTGAGACTCATAAAGATAAATAACTACCAGAGGTCACACAGCTGAAGTTAGAGTCGGCAGTAGAATACTGATCTTCTCTTCCCAGTCTGGAGCCTTGCATAGTACTTTCCACTCCAAAGCTCATCTTAAATATTTCCTGATGATGCTGATGCAATTTCTGACCAAGACCCACAGCTGGCCTTTATGAATCTTGCCTGCACATTTAAGACGCAGTTATGTGCACTCAGAAAATATTTCAACATGCCACAGCTGCTCATTCATATGCATAAACTTACGTGGACATTGATTTAAAGAAAAAAATATAGCTTGCATTGTAAGTAAGCTCTTTGGATGTTGTATATACAGATATAAAAGGTGTCTATAGTCTTCACAGGGTTAATTACATATTCATTTCAAGCTGTGATCGTATCTTTGATTCTGAAGAGAAATGCACCATAGTATCCAATTCTGGTGCAAGCTCAGTGGCTTAATTCTTATTACTCTGTATAACCTCAGTTTCAGTTCATGCTGAAAAGAATACCTATCAGCTTCAGATTTCAAAGGAGTGAAAATCATTTTTTAAAATGAACTTCTGCTTGAAAATACAGTAAGTTACTCCAAGAAATTTTATAGTGATGCCTTCATGACTTTCTTCTGGTTCATAAAGGCATCCATTGGGATGGAGTTCAATCTGTCCTGATCCCAACTGACTGCTACTTCTCTCATTTGCAAGGGAGGCCATGATTAAAGAGAATGAAGTCTGAATAGGTTCATTGTCTCATTCATTGAGGACTTTGAGCAAGATTTATGAATTTGCTTGATAATCTTTACTTAGAGGGGAGGGATAGGCAAAGTAGAGGTAGATAACACATGAACTTCTTAGATCCCCTGCAACCTAGCCTGTCCCTAGTAAAGCCAATGAGACAGGACTAGTCATTGAGTTACACATGCCAGAAATCAAACTTGGTGATACAACCTCATATGACTTCGCCCAGTACTCCAAGTAGAGGGAGTCCCACTCAATAATGACAAATGACAAATTTTGCAGGGTCTCTAAGTATTCTAGAGTACATATAAAAAAACCTGTGGATCTTGATAAAAATGCAGATTCTGACTTAGTGGGCCTGAGTTGGGGCTTGAGGTTGCACATTTCTAACGAGCTCTCAGTTGATATTTATGCTGCTAGTCCATGGACCACTCTTAGCGGAGCAAGACTCTAGAATAATTAATTTCTTCCTCCAGCTTCCTGTATGAATTACTTCATCCCTCCTTTTAGGTCTCTGCTGAAATATCATCTTATTAGCAACGCCTTCCTTACCCACCATATATTTCTCTGTCACTATCACCTATACTCTTCTTCACATTTATGTATACAACTTATCACTATCTGACACATGCTATATTTATTTCTATGGATTCACCACTTTATCATTTCCCTAGAACATTGACTGAGGCATAGTAAGTGTTCAGTGACAAATATCTATTGAAAGAAAGAATGTATAAATGAACTGTGTGGCCACTCTGCTCCAATTCCATAAACCAGACCACACTCATGGGTCTTTAGGCAATAATCCCCTCTGTCCTTTGGGCTTTTCTTTTAGGAACTCAGGTATTTTGTTAAAGACTAAAAGCTGGATGACAAAAAACCCCTCCACTGTCTACTCAAGTCTTGGCTGGTGAATGGGGACCACCACCGACACCCTCTTTCCCACTTGCAGGCCCTTCTAAGTCCTTGCAGTGTTTCCAACAATGCCAAGTAGTCAGTAAAGGCAAGAGGATATTGGTAGCTTTCCTACAAACTGCTTGGCAATTAATTGTCTCCATTTTGTGCTTTCTCTAACAATTTATATTGTTCACTTGGTTCTCCCAGTCAATATCTGGTGGTTTATTATTTCAACCCCAGTCAATGATTTCCCACTAAATATAAGTATTATTACACTAGTGAGAAGGCAACACATGCTGTAACGATTTGCCCCAATCTGACCTAGAGGAATGTGGTATTAGTTTCTTTTGGACAAACGTGTGGCTTGCATTAGCTTGTAATTAGGTTGTAATCAATGCCTCTGTTTATTCATCAGTAGTGTTAAAGTTGAGTTTCAGAACTTTAAAAAAATGTTAGAGCTTTAATCATCTATTCTTTGTGCTACATTATACAGCAACAGCTGTAGATTTTCTGCAATTCAGAAGAAAGGGTCGCTAAAGGTTTCATAACAAAAACGAAAATGACACCAACTAAAAGCTGCAACACCAAATGTCCAATCTAGGGATTTACCATTTTTGTATCTAATATCAAACTCCAGGGCATTCATTCAGTATTCATTTAACAACTATTTCTTAAGCACTGACTATTAATATTTGCCAACAGACTGAAGAGATTATATTGCACTTCTAAAACAACAGGAGACCCATTTGATAACTCTTTAATTAGGCATAGTCAGATCATATTGAGCAAATTAGCAGAGGAGATAAAATGAGTGATAGAAGGGTCCCTGCCTTCTAGAAGCTTACTTAAGTGGAGAAATGTGCAAATCATGATAAGGGACACACAAGGTGTTGGAATACAGGTC
>NW_017731429.1:4005688-4014151 GCF_001890085.2 Hipposideros armiger | reverse complement strand
AAAGATAGGAAGCATGAAAATGGAGATGGAAACCATGAAAAAAAACAGTCAAAAATAAAGAATACAATAATGGAAATGAAGAATACATTACAGGGAACCAACAGTAGATTAGATGAAACAGAGGATACAAACAGCGATGTAGAAGATGAGGTAGCTGAAAATACCCAACCAGAACAGCAAAAAGAAAAAAGAGTCCAAAAAATTGAGGAGAGTTTAAGGGGCCTCTAGGACAATATCAAGCATACCAACATTCGCATTATAGGAATACAGAAGGTGAAGAGAGAGAGCAAGGAATTGAAAATCTATTTGAAGAAACAATGACAGAAAACTCCCCTAGCCTAGTGAAGAAAATAGGCATACAAGCCCAGAAATCACAAAGTCCCAAACAAGATAAACCCAAAGAGGCTATTACTAAGACACATCATAATTAAAATGCCAAAGGTTAAAGACAAAGAGAGAATCTTAAAAGCAGCAAGAGAAAAGCACTTAGTTACCTACAGGGGAGCCCTCATTAGACTGGCAGCTGATTCCTCAACAGAAACTTTGCAGGCCAGAAGGGAATGGCAGGAAATATTCCAAGTGATGAAAAGCAACGACATACAACCAAGGTTGCTCTACCCAGCAAGGTTGTTATTTAGAATTGAAGGACAGATAAAGAACTTCCCAGACAAGAAAAAGCTGAAGGCGTTCATCACCACCAAACCAGAATTATAGGGAATCTTAGAGGGACTTCTTTTAGATGGGAGGGTGGTTAAGGATGGGTGAAAGGGGAGGGATTAAGAAGTACAAATTGGTTGTTATGCAGTAGTCATGGGGATGTAAGGTACAGCATAAGAAATATAGTCAATAATGTTGTAATAACTAGGTATGGTGCCAGATAGGTACTAGATCTATCAGGGTGATAGATGGGAATGGGGTTGGGGAAAAAGGTGAAGGCATTGAGAAATACAAACTGGTAGTTAATACAGTATGGGAAATAGAATCAACAATGTAAAGATCATGTAAGGTGCCAGATGGGTACTGGACTTATCAGAGGGATCACATCATAGACTGTAGATGCCTGATCAATGTGCTATACATCTGCAGCTGTAGTAGAATAATATTGAATGTTAACTATAGCTAAATATATAGGTATATATAGTCACGGGATGTGGAGTACAACATAGGGAAGACAGTCAATTGTATTGTAACAGCTGTACAAGATGTCAGAGGGGTAGTAGCTTGGGGAGTAGGTTATCACTTTATGAGGGGTTTAAATGTCTAACTATTATGTTGCTTTGTACACCTGATATTAATAATAAGAGAGAGAGAGAGAGAGAGAGAGAGAGAGAGAGAGAGAAAATAAGTTCATTATTCTCTTCCTATTATTAGTGTAATGCATGTTAATTTCAAAGTAAGCATGTGGTACAAATTGGATTAAAAAATGGTAAAAATGAATCATACTCACATCACCATAAAGAAACACTGTTTGTATGTGACTCTTCAAATTTGTCTTTAAATTCCATCACCTAGAACTAGACATTGAATAAGACTGACGATGGACAGAATAATCAAGACAATTGGTCTGAATTAAGCAGAAATGAGTATAACAACTTTGGCCTTATTTTGGGCAGTGAAATTTACCAAGGAAGACATTTATTGCTACATTCTGATATTTATAAATTATTTATAATTATTTCACAAAATGTGTTAAGTACTATGAAAAACACAGTTGGAAATGGTTTTATATTTTGCAATACCCACTTGTCTGGCACTTATTTTCTGCTTTGAAGCAAAAATGAAAAAGTGCAAATAGTAAAAATGCACCTCTTCAATCTTCCATTACCTTCAAGTGGAAATTCAAGTACTGAAAAGTGGTAAACTTTTATTCATTAGTTCAGCAATTCTTTAAGAAATACCAATTATAACACAACACTGAAGATAGTGAACAAAATATAGGTTTTGTGTCTGCATGAATGGACCTCATGATCTTATGCAGTTCAGCAAAATATTCTTTGAGCATCCTCTCCAGAATAGAAATCTCACCCATTTTTCAAGGTCTGGCTCCATTCCACCAATTCCATGAAGTTCTCTTTGCACTGTTCTGGCTCCTGTAGGTTTACCCCTTCTCTGACATTTCATAATTCTTACAGATGGTGCCATTATCAGACAATTTTGGTCTTATACCATCAGGAACTGATCTCTATTAAATGCATCTAAATCCTTTGTCCTCAATAAGATTAAAAAAAAATCACTTAAAGACAAAAAGACTTGGGATGGGGTAAGGACCAAATTTTCTGAATGAATATCTACTGATACTAGGCAAGGCATCTAGAATATTCCTGGCAAAAGCATTTGAATATAAATAAAAAACTTATTTAAAAAAATAAAAATAAAAATAAAAAAATAATAAAAAAATAAAATAAAATAAAAAACTTATTTTACTGAAAGCATGGTTCTTGACAATCCATAGAGATGACAATAAAAACATGTCTTAGCATGGACACCTCACAGAACTGTTGCAAATAAAAGGGACTTGGTGAGGATTTCCCAATGGAATTTCATGACATCCTCTTCTTTTTACTTGTTATTTTAAAGGCAAATTGTTCATTATTTACAAAAGATGTTGTAGTTTAAATGTCCCTAAATGATCTAAACAACAATCTAATCAGTTTTCCATTTCAAACAATAGTTAAATTAAGGTTTAGTTGCACATTGAATTTGAAAATGGGGAAAATGATTGTTTGATATCGCATGACCACATCCACTGATTTAAATCTGTAACCAATTAGAATACAGTTAGACTGATAGGGGAGTCATTCTGTGAATCTGATCTATACTTCAGCATTCTGAAATAAGCTTGTTGTTGTTACTTACAAGTTTCTTTAGAAGCACCTTAAAATTGACTTATATGATTTATAAGACATGCTTTGAACAGGCATCTTAATGAAGCACAGCACGATATCCAAATTAAGTATATTGCTTAAAGGAAACTAAGTTGTAAGGAAGCTTAAGATGAAGATTTATGCTGATAGAACTAGGACATGCTTGTCCTTTTTTGTAACCTTTAAGGCTGGAAATTGTTCAGTTGGAGGTCATCTGAATGGCTTTCTTCACTGCCAAGAGCTTCTAATTGGTATAACTGTAGTTCTGACCATCTTTTTAGTCTGCAGAATTGTTTGAGATGAAATTTTTCAGAAATGGGAAAACAGGCTGAGATAGTTATGCCATGTGCCAGGTTATGATGAAGGGCATAGAGTTTGAGACTGAAAGAGAACAGCTATCAAGGAATGGGAAGAATCCCATGAAAAAGTCCGTGTGAAGCAGAATTTGTTCAACAAATTGTACTAACATAGGTCTTTTCATTTTCTGTTTCACATTAGGTCCTTTGGAGCTGTGTCTTCCTATTAGAAGACATGTCTACTAATTTTTAAGCAGTAGGAAGACTTCTGAAAACTGTCTGGGAAGAACATGCTCCTTTGGTGTTGTCACCATTCCTCTTTGACAGTCACATGTCCCTTCTTTGCCAGCTCTCTAGCTGCATCTGGGCTCAGGCAATAGGAGAAGGCACTTAATCATTTTTTTCTTTTGCTAAAACAATTGCAAATTCTAAAGTCAGGCAAAGTGAAAGTAATGTACCAAAACACGAATGGCAGAATGTTTTCTCTATTCTCATGTAAAATATGTGATGGGTCACCATTAATGGTAAAATTTAATATCAGAGGAAAGACACAAACCTCAGTCTTCCAAACAAAAATAAGTCAACTGACATTAAAAATTATTTGAAAAGCCAAAGAAGCTCTATATACCCACACGCACAAAAGCTCTTCCTTGATGGCATCTTGTACTTTCATGTTTGGCTGTTTAATACTTCTCTCTGCTAGCCACGTAGACCAAAAGCAATTAACTACATTTCTTGAAAACAGAAGCCATATTCCTCTCTCTCTCTTTTTTTTTTTTTTTGGTACAAAGTCTAGCCCACAGTGTTGTGCTTAACTATAATGTTTCCTTAACAAAAGAGCAATCTATATACAAATTTGCTTAGAAATCAGCTTACACAATAGATAACATCCCAGTTGTCTCATTGAACCTCATTCTGACCACAGAAACAGATGTTGAACCAAACCAAAGGGCAGGGTATGGCTAATCCAATTTACGACATCTCACCAAGTCTCAGGTTTATAGTGATGTATTCCAAACAGGCTATAGTGTAACAAAAAGGGCCAAACAAAAAAATCCACATCAAGAACCTCCAAAAACCACATTAGTGTTAATAAGAGCTAATGCCTCAAGGAGAGAATACGGTCTACTGATCATGATCTATTTCTGTAGTGACATCTCTTCCCGGTGCCACCTAAGTCTTAATTGTTTTCATAGTGTCCATTGCTGACCAAAAGTGCATACCAGATAACAATAAAAATGAAATAAAGCTGGTTCTAGTTGTTATTTATTTGAATTAATATTTCAAACAGGGTTTTCCAACTGTCTGCTGTTTTCGTTGGAACATTAACAGTAACAAAGCCTCGTGTTCTTGGGAAATGAAACATCGATTTTTCACAATAGGTAGTTTTACATAACCTTGTTGGTGGTGACTGATTCATACAGGTGACCAGAAATGCGGGTACACAGTCACACATTCACATATGAAAACATGAGCAGTTCTGTTCTCACTGACCTTCAGGTTGGTATTGTGCTATAATCGTCACCGTCTGTCCAGCCCCCTTTAGTGCAGCAGCAGCCTGTTCATGGGATGCTCCGCGGAGGTCAATGCCATTCACCTGAAAGACGGGAAGCCAGGGAATGTTGGCGTCTCATAAGGTACGTTATTCAGATAGACAGAAGAAAAAATTTCCCCAAACTGAGAGGCTGTCTAAGATTACTTCACCCGCCTCAAAACCCCTCATAGCCTCTATCCAGGCCTTTGAGTGTTAACTTAGTAGGTTCCATGCCCTTGAGAACTTCTAGCTAGCAGACACATGAAATTTCATCTTGTGTTTGAGCTATGGTTTGACTGGGTTGAAACTTTTTTGTCTGCCCACGTCCACTGAGATTTTAGTGTGTGCATTTATTTAATATGCCTTGGTGAGCTTCCTAGATTTCTGGGGTAGATGGAAACCTTCAAAATTAGAGGAAAAACAGGACAATAAAGAGAGACACATGTAACGTGCATAGACAAGTATGTGCTGACAGATTAATATATTCAGATGAGGTTCTGGGGAGACTGAATGGAATGGGGCTGGCTGCGCGCCAAATCCCCGTCTTTGGTCATATGCCTGGTCCTGTCATCCGGAGCTTGGTTAGATAGCCCTGAGCCTTGTTCCAAAATAAACTCGACTGCCCCATTTCTCATGCACAATTCCGGCATGAATTCTGACAAAATAAAATAAAGAATGTCTGGAGTTTATGTTGCTGTTGCTGACTCCCATTTTGGGGCCCATGCCAAAAGAGAAACAGAACATCTAAAAAACAAGCACAAAACTCTGCCAAGAGTTTTTCTGAAGTCAAATTTAATGAGAAGCAAAAGCTAAACTCTTTCTCCAATCAATTCAGTCTAAGTCAACACAATATAATTACTGAGAGCTTTTCAGTGACACAGCTATCTTTCTGCCCCAGGAGAGGGAGGATGGGTAGAGAACAAAGGTGGACAAGATAAGCCCTAGGAAGCTTTTCTGCTTCAAATGAATACACAGTAAATCCAGTTTTCTAACCTATACAAAAATAGGTTTTTGCAGATGATATCAGAACTCTGCTTCCTTTTATTTACAGGGAAACCGGCTACAGCCCATGAGAAAGAATAAAATAACTGATCAGTTTACCTGCACATAAAATATAGAATCTTATTTGGCCTTTCATGAATCCTCTTTGATAATAAAATTGAGGGTGAGGGGAGGGGGTTACCACTGTGTTTCCCTATCAGGCCCGGAACATCAAATTCTGGTCCTCTCATAACAACCTTGTGCAAGTCTCCTTATTCACTTTTATACATATCCTGGCTCCTTCCTTGGCTTTCTATTCTAATGAGCTCCTTGCTGAAAGCACTGATTACACACAGTAAATTGGGAAGTCCACTAATCTAGGCTTGGTCTGGCTGTGCCACTCACTAGCTGAGTGTCTGTCTAAGCCTCAATTCTCTCCTGCCTTTTTAAGGTAGACTCAAAAAGCTCTTTGAGTCTCATAGCTCCCCTGAACTATATAATCTCAGATCTACTCCTGGTAGAGGGCAGTCATTTCAGAGAATGTCCAGGCACTGATGAGTCAGGAGTATGACTCAGAGAGCCGGAAGAGACAGGAAAACTAATCTGATCTAGGCTCTTGCCTACAGTAAGCTCAATGCACATACGTCATGGACCAAATAACCTCTTCTCTTGTCAAACAGTTTGAGTTAGTTTTTTATTAAAAAACAAACAAAACATGTGATTAAGGTAAATGAGTTCTAATGTTCCAGAAAAGTATATAAGGAAAAGTAAAAAGCCCCTTCACCATCTGCACCCCTGTGGTAATCGCTGTTAGCAGTTTCTTGTGTATACTTTATAGAAATCTACTACTGCACATGTAAGCACATGACTTCATCTCTATTTTTTTTTCTATTTTAATATATTACTGCCTTTTAATTTAAATGAACAGGATCATATTATATATATATAATTCTATAACATATTTGGTTTGCTTTTTATTTAACCATGTATCTTGCTTATATCATTCTATTTTATTAATTGGAGCCTATTCCATGGTATGGATGTACCAGAATTTTTTCAATATGATCCCTATTGATGTAGTTAGGGTTGTGTCTGTCTTTTGCTACCACAAACACTTATAAATGTATTTCTAAAGGATAAATTCCCTGGAACTATACTTCCTAGGTCAAAGGGTATAAACATTATTTATTTCTTTTAATTTGCTATTGCACATTTTAAAGATGACTATTCACTAAACAAATAGGAACTAATAAACAAGCAACCAAAAACAGGCCATAATCTCATTGCCCAGGCAATGCATTGATATAAAAATAAAATTAATATGTGTACATAATGCATACATGAAAGTTAAAGCAATACAAAAAGGCATAAAAAGGTTCCTCCCTCTTATTATTCTCTCCAAAGTAACCATGTTGATGGTTCTTGTATATACTACCAATTATTTTTGTTATGAATATAAGCAGGTTTATGAAATTATAAATAATTTAAAATTTTTATACAAGTAATATATTTACACATTGTTTTATACCTTGATTTTTTCCCCACTTACTAATTTGTCTTAGATTGCTTTCTTCATTCACATATTCCTATATAGTGTCTCATTTTTTTAAAACAGCTATGCAGTGTCTTATTATTCAATGTAAAACAATTTATTTTGCCAGAACATGGTTAATGGACCCTTAGGTTTCTTCAGTATTTTGCTATTATAAACAATACTTCAATAAGTATCATCTAACAATAACTTTTTGGATAAAGGGTATGAGTGTTAAATCTTGACAGTATTGCCAAGTTGTCTCCCAAACTGTAGTATTATTTTATACTCCTACAAATAATATATGATTGGCTACTTCCTCACACTCATGAAAATTGCATATACCCCAACATTTGACCTTTGTCATTCTGATAGGCAGAAACTATATTTTTAAATTTTGCATTTTTCCAATTATGAGGTTAAGCTTCTTTTTATATATTTGTTGGTTATTTAAATATCTTTTTTGCATGAAATGCCTGTTTACTTATTTTGCTTATTTTTTTATTTGGATAGTTTGTTCTTTTAAAATTTTATCTGCATATTAAAAAATGTTAGTGTTCTATCTCAGATAACTATTGCAAATACACTTACTAGTTTGGTATTTGTATTTTTGTTACTGTATTTTTACTATTTTAACTTTCCTCTCTATGATATTTCTTGCCAATCAGAAGTTTAAAACATTTTATATGAGCATATTTATCACTTTTTTTCCTTTTCAGCTTTTGAGTTTTGTATTATATCTTCCTTTCTCCAATATACTTAACAAATTACTCATGTTTTCTTCTAGTACAACCATAGTTTAATTTGTAGCCACAATCTTTGATTTACTAATATATTTTGGTGTTTGATGTGAGAACCAGGTGAACAACCCACCCTTTCTTGGACCTTTATAGCATCAAATTTCTGCATCTTTCAATGTTTCTCAGTGCACTAAGAGAACATGGAATAATGAGAAGAAACAACAGATTTGAAGTCAGAGAGAATGGGGTTTGAATCCTGAGTCTACCAGCTTTACCTAAGTAACTTGGGAAAGTCACTTAGCCTTTACAGGTTTCCTTACCTGTAAAATGGGTATAATGCCTATCAAGGCTGTTACATAAAATAAATAAGACAAAAATGGAAAGCCCTTAACCCAGAGCCTGGTACAAATAGGCATTCTGCAAATAGTATCTATTATTGTTGTATTTCTTCAAAGAACTGTGGTTATAAGAGATGAAATCAAATCTAATGGAAATTAACCAATACATAATATAGTAT
>NW_017731429.1:4003919-4005635 GCF_001890085.2 Hipposideros armiger | reverse complement strand
TTTACCAACTCTATGGCATTGGGTACTTGGGTAAGTTATTTAACCATTTTGACCTTAAGTTTGCTCATATGCAGCAAGATATTAAGCCTTATTTTGCTGAGTTGTTGTCTGGATAATTAGAGATGATGCAAATAAAGTACTTCACATAACAGTTGGCACGTTGAGTAGGCACTGAATCAGTGGTTGCTATTTGTATTATAGCATGTCCATTATTTATAAAATCCAGATTTTAAAATGGCTTTTATTAGCAATAGCACAGTCAGAGAACAGATTTGGTGTAAGGTGGTCTTGGAGTAGCTAAGAGTAGCTAAGAGCTACAAATTTAAGTGAATTATTAATTGTGAAAAAATATAAAGGGGTGACCCAGGGGAAAGGGCTAGATAATTGGCACTAGATTTCAATTAAAATTAGTCAGGTACAGAACACAAGGGACTGTTTCAAGCAAATTATTTCACAGTTGGGGGTCTGGTTGCTATGTGGCAGGGGGGCAGCAGTGAAGAAACTGGGGCAGAATCCAAACTATTTCTACTTTCTTTACAGAGGCTAGAGATGGTAAGATGAGCAGATGTATTACCAGTGAAGTAAACGTAGAAGGATCCATCTTTTCTCAAGAGGAAAAAAAAAAATCTATTTTCATTTTCCTGAAGAGATGTAATGTAGTGAGGTGGAAATTTCGGTTCAGTTACTAATTCTGCCACTAACTGACTCAGGCCAGTGGATAAGCTGCTGTGGAAAATGGAAGGTGATAGGCCCCACCGTCTCTGGGGTCCCCTGTGATTCAAAATTCAATGATTTCCACGGTTTAAAAATAACATCTCCAAAGTGTTTTATAGTTAGAAAACTGTTTTCCCACCTCACATTTCTTACTGAACAAGGTGGGACATAAACAAATAAAGGTAATAAATGCATTCACATGTATTAACTGGTCCTTATCACATACTTGTGAGGGAAGCAAGGGAACTATAAATATCCCATTTCATCTTGAATTGGGAGCAGGTTGGGATGGTTGGCATAGAGCACAGAGAAAGGAAAAATGGTGCCAGCAAAAGTGGACCTTGAATGCCAGGTTAAGAAGTTTTGTCAATATGTAGCCAGGGGAGGATTTTTTTTTTTTTTTTTTAGGAGCATTGAACAGAACTTGATTCATGTTAGGGATGAGGGGAGGGGATAATGATGGCATCAGTGAAAAGCTGGGGTTGAACTAAATGATCAAAGATAGGATAATCAGATGGGAGACTACAGCAATTTTACAAATGGTAGATGATTAAGACCTGAATTAGAAAAATGACAATGGAATTGAGGGTGGGAAATGAGGCATAGACTTGAGAGAGGACACGGAGGGAGGCTCCTTATAGCTATTCACCTCAAATACTCATGGGAACCAAGCAGAATTTACACACTATTTATGATGTTGAATGGATTGGAAATGAGAGATGATAAAGATGATTAGAGGGGAAAGGACACCATTAATCAAGATGGAAACACATGGTCAAAAGTGGGTTTGGACAAGAGGATAATTCATTTGTTTAAGACATGTTGAGTTTGCTATATCTATTAGACATCAACAATTTTGCAGGCAGTTGGGAAATATCTATATGGAGCTTAGAAAAATAGTTAATGTTAATAATCATTTTAGTGTTGGTGTTTCTAAGTGGAGTACCCTGATCTGACTAGACCCAGATGTAGAAAAGGCTTGCTGTGCAAAAATTGGGATAA
>NW_017731429.1:3993517-3998367 GCF_001890085.2 Hipposideros armiger | reverse complement strand
GCAAATTGAATATATTTTTTTCTACTCTAACCCTCCAGTAACCACTGATAATAAATTGAATACATGATGCCCATATATTTTTTTCCCATACATATATAATTAATATCCTCAGCTATATTCCTGATGTCTACCAGTGCCTGGTACATGTGAGTGAAGTGAAAGCACATATATTTACCTCCATATATAGTTATTCTTTTAAAAAATATATATCATGATACACTGTTGTGTAATTTGCTTTCTTTTTCCATTTAAATTACCTTTTTATGAATTAATGTCACCAACTAGACTGTAAGCCTCATGAGGGCAGTACCAACCATTGTGTTAGTCCTCTTGTATTCTTAGAATGTGACACAATTTCTCCCCCTCATAAATCATTATTGAGGGTGATTGTAATTACATGTGCCTGATGTATCTCTTTCACTACTCTGATGAGGCCTTGAGGTTCACCGAGACTCCTGCTCCTCTAAAAAAGCATAATTAACCAGCTCACCAAAGATTTGGTGGCTAATTCCTGTGGCTAATAATGAAAAGAAGACAAACTAGAAAAGAAAGTGATAAGAGGAGAACTAATGGAGGAGCTAGGCTGGACCCTGAAAAGGAAGGCATCAGCTTTCCTCAGCAGGTAAGGATTCCTGAGCTGAAGCTGCCATCTTCAATGTGGTCTCTTGGGAAGTGCTAGCTGGGCCACACAGCACACAGCCTTTACCCTTGGCTTTGGGGTCAATGATTCTACAGAAAGCTTCTTTCAGGCCAATAGGACAACCAGAAGAAGCAACAAAATCAGCTCAAAACTCTTCTGAAAAGACAAACTTCATAAAATTGAAGGAGGAAGAACAGTCATCTTCTGGAATCACCTTTCCTTCATCGCTTCCTTTGTTCCTTCAAGCATATAGCAGGACGTCATAAAAGCAGCCAAGACTGTGCACAGTCTTTTACCAGCAGTCTCAAGTGAAGATTGTAAGCATCAAAAAATTTTCCATTTACATAGTCAGGGAGGTATTTTCAGTCATTTAAATCTTTTCTAATTACAACCAATTCCCTCCTTCCAGCCCTCCTAATTTAGCGCAGAGAACGCCACTCCCTGAAGAAAACAACTCCCCAGCGAAGTCTGAGTTTCCATGGTTAGGTGCTGGAGCTCTGGATGTGAACAGAACTAAAAAACTATACTCCTTGAGTTAAAGAAAAAACACCAAGAATTCAGGCCCCACAACCCTGCTTCGCTTCCTAGCACAAAGTAAATGCTCAGTAAATAATGGGAAGGAGGAAAAGAGATAATCAGGGAAACAGGAACAAATAGAGAGAGTGAATAAAGAGGGAAGGGATCCAGTGAAATTGGCTTTCCTCAATCTGTCTGTGACCAGAAATTTAAATGTGAAAGGAAGGAGGTCATTAATAAACATAATACTAGCAACCAAATATTGAGCAAAAGAGTACTATGCTAGGGCTGTTATTGCTAATCATCTCTAGAACTTAGCTGAGCTCTACTACTTTTAAAAATAGGAAACAGGCACAGAGAGGTTGAAAGCTCCCACCGCAGCAGGGCTGGGATAAGGTCTCCGTCTGTGTGATACACAGACTGTGTTTGTAGCCTTTCTCCCCACACTTACGCTACCCTCTTCTCCTACAACACTGCTGCCTGCAGCCTCAGGTCTGCAGGTGATACTCTGAGAGCCATCTATGCCAGGGCATTGCTGAATCAACACCCTCCACTCCGCCCACCCCCAAACACAAATCCCCTTCATCACCACATCCCAAAGGGGTGCCTTCTAACAGCAGCTCTGGCTTCTGCTAGTGCTTGTCATCACTGCCTTTCCATCTCCATTAACAGTCCCCCACAGGCATGTTGTCCAGCCCTGCTCCCTGAGGGCTGCTCTGTTCAACCCCAATCAGTCAGTAAGAGGACCAGCCCCCCTCTCAGCAGCTCTGGCATATTGGACATTACAGTGAGCTCAACAATCCCCCCTCCCCCACCCCACCCAGCAGCTTAATCAATGTCGATGCCTTTTATACATCACTGTGACCAAGTTCAGTGCCTCCCTACCCAGCTTGCTCCTTGAACTGTACTTCACTCTACACTTGGGGCCAGTTCCTTGAAAGGCTGGCTGCAGGCACCGACAGGCTGCAGGCTCTGCCACATCTTGTGAGACCGACCAGCATTAAATCAATAAGCACAGGGGCAGGGAAGGAGAAGCAGCTTTGAGGCTGTCTGAAACCGGGACCCGGGACTCTCAAATTCCACTCACTGCCCCAACAGTTGCCAAGATCAGAATAAAATACACACGACTAGCCCTTGCTGTTCTTGGCACTGGGAGCTCTGTGGAACCCAGACATGTAATTCCAGATTCTTTAAAATCCCTCTCTCGATCTTTCCCCCTTACAATTTAGCATCGCATGCAATTTTCTCTTCTGCCAAACACCTAGCCACCTGGAAAAGTTACTACATACCCTGCCTTGCAGAGGTTGGAGTCCCTGGATCTTTAGACGCTGTTTCGGGCTCCCCACACCCCCTCCTCACCTCAGGGTCTTACCTCTGCGATGCTCTTCTGATCTCTCTGCATCAGCATCTGTGACTATATTCCCTTCCTTACCTNTTATGGTTGGGGGTCACCACAACATGAGGAAGTGTATTAAGGGGTCGCACAGCATTAGGAAGGTTGAAAACCGCTGATCTAGGACTTCCAGTTGATTCAAGCAGTTGAAGGCTTTTTTGTTTTGTTTTGTTTTGTTTTGTTTTGTTTTGTTTTGTTTTGTTTTCAGATGCTGATGTGAATGAAAGTGAATGGTGTACCATGTCCAGAGTCAACTTTTTTTCTTTTTGTTTTTAAAAGATGAGCATTAGGTTTGCTACTTCAGCCACTAGGGTCCCTGGTCTGGGGCTCTAGGGGTTCCCTAAATAAATAATTCTATGTTCGCCAGAAATATTTATCTACTACTTAAAATTATAGAAAGGATGGTATCAGAATGAGAGAATTTCAGAAATGGGGAGAGCCTTTGCGATGCTCTTCAATACCCAATGTAAACAATCAAGCACATTATTCTTATACCCTTGACCCCACCAGGCTGACCTGTTTCATTTCTCAGATTCAGGCATTTCTGCATCCTTGCACATGCTATTTTACTCATATAAAAAATAAATTTTCATCCCTCCCTCACCTGGAAAACTTCTCTTAGTCCTTAAAGATTCAATCTGAATGGATGGGTGGAATGTGCTTACTTGTGAACTCCTAAAGGTAGGAGCTTGTCTTACTGGAACTTGTGTCCCTAGCATAGTGCCTGGCAAGTAGGAGATGCACAGTAACTGAAGAGGTGAGTGAACAGCAAATTAGTGAGTGAAAAATACATTCACACTACATTATCCCAGGACAATGGTCATATAAGCTTTATGTGAGCCTGGCTTCACACTGATGAAGAGCTCACCATCTTTTAGGGAAATCCATTCTACTTGGGGTCAGCTCTAGTGATACAAAAAGTTATTTGTGTTAAAACTAAATCATCTGCCCTATGAGGGTTCAGAGAATATTCTTTTTTATGACTTCTTCTCTTACGTGGTCCTCTTCTAATATTTGAAGACAGTTTTCTCTTTTCCAAGTTAAATGACCTCACTCCCTTTCCTATCCTTTCATATCATTCTCACTAAGTGACAGTTTGCCTCCAGTGACAGAGAACTTCCTCCTTCTCTAGTCTGTCCATTCCATTTTGGGATGGGCTCTCATGAGTGTTATTGTTAGCACCTTGATTCTATTTAATACCTCAGCAGACTCAGCTGAGTGCATATGAGGTCAATTACATCAACATAGCTGTTCACTTCTAGCTATTACCTTTTAATGTGCTCCTAGTGTGGTATCTAGAGCTAAACACAGTGCTGATACAAATTTTGATTCTTTAAAATATCCATTTTAGTCGTTTCCTCTTCTAATTCAAGGGAAGGAGGGAACCCAAGTGACATGCAGCCATTGTGAAGCAATTTACCACGCAGGAGAGGACAATGGCAGGTAAGCACACAATTAAAAGTACCCAGTGGTAAGTGATATGGCAAGAAAAGATCAGAATGCTCTGGGACCCAGAGGAAGGGCCTTTACCAAGGTATGAGGAAGTATGAGAATGTTTTCTGGAGGAAGTGACATCAGAAACAAGATCTGAATGAGTTATCCAGGAAGGGCTGTGGCGAGAGGGACGGGCAGAGGAGTAGCCAGCCTATTCTCGGCAGAGGGAGAGGCACGTACAGAGAGGTCAGATGTGTCAGACCCCCTCTGGAGGTGAGAGGGGGGTTCTCGCACATCTGAAAAATAGAAGGCAGTTGTTACTGAAGGGCAGAAAGGGGAGAAAAGTGGGTGGGAAAGAGGTGAGCGATGAGGTAGGAGAAATGAAGAGGACGATGTGGATGATGGCGATGGTGATGACAGTGGTGACAGCGGACATGTATGTACTACTGACTCTGTGGCAGGCACCGTTCTAAGCATTTTCTGTAGACCAATTCCCTTAACCGTCATAACAGCTCTATGAAGCCAGAACACAGAGCAATGCCAGTTTTATAGCAGAAGACACTGGGGTGTAGACAGATTAAAAAACTTGCCCAAGGTTTCACTGTTCATATATGGTAAAGCCAGCAATTAAACACAGGCAAGCTGGTTTAAGAGTCTGCATTTTTAACCATGACTCACTACTGTCTCTCAAGGATGTGGTGGCACAGGCATGTTAAGCCACTTCAGTGAATTTTGAGTTTATTGTGACCTCAGTGGGGAACCGTTCCTCAGCTTAGAATTGAGCAATATTACTTTACCATCACTCCTGTACCCCAGGAGTGCTTACAGCTAGAGAAAATACAGGGACTATGCAGGAGGCATGTGCTA
>NW_017731429.1:3985972-3988042 GCF_001890085.2 Hipposideros armiger | reverse complement strand
GCATGTGGCCCGCGAGCTGCAGTTTGCCAGCCCCTGGCAGCTCTTCCGTCTCAAAAGTTTGCCAACCCCTGATCTAGACTATTGCAACAGACCCCCCACACACACACACTTCTTATTTTGAAAAATTTCAAACTACAGAATAATTGAAAGAACAGTAATTGATAATTCATGCCATTTTAATCAAGATTCAATGGTTGCTAATATTTTGGCACATTCTCCCTCCCTTTTGTCTCCTTTTTCTCTGCCTCTGTCTATCATCTACCTGTCTATCTATCTATCTATCTATCTATCTATCTATCTATCTATCTATCATCTCAGAAGAGACACACACATAAACACACATGTTTTTTCTGAACCATTTGAAACATGTGGCAGACGTCCTGCCATTTCCAACCTAACACACCAGTAAGAAATCTCCTTGGTGTAGATATTTCCCATATACCCACATTGGCATTATTACACCAAAGAAAGGTAACAATAATTCTATATCATCCAATATACCTATTCAAATTTCCTTAATTGTCCTCAGAATTTTTTAGGTTTTTTTTCTCTTCAATCCAGGATCGAATCAAGGTTTACTTGTATTTTGTTGTTATTATATCTTTAGTTATTAATCTAAAATAATACCTTCTTTTGTCTTTAATGATATTGACATTTTTTCTTTTTCTTAAGAGTTCAGGCCAGCTGCTTACAGACTGTTCCACATCCTGGGCTTGCCTAAATGTTTCTTCCTGGTCAGAATCAGGTCAAACATTTTTAGCAAAATCTAGGGAATAACATTATGTACTTCTTACTGTATCATGTTTAAGAGGACCAGAATTTGAGGTTGTCTCATTATTGGTGATACTAAGTTTGTTCGCTTGGTGAAGGACCACCAGATCTCTCCAATTTTAAAGGCACCTTTACAATGGCACTTTGTAAATAATAATCTGTGGGGTGATTTTTTAAGACTATGTGAATATTTTCTTTTCCCAATAAACTTTCATCTCAATTTTTATAAGCATCTAATGAGTATGCTTGCCTGACACAATTATTTTACTGAGGGTTGAAAAATGGTAATTTTCTAATTCTCTATATCTTCTAGAATTATTAGCTGGTATTCTTCTGTGCAGAAGACCTTTCCCTTTATTCTCATATTCCTTCTCTGTCTCCCTCTCTCCCTCTCTCCCTTTCCCTCTCCCTTTATAGACTCATGATTTTGTTTTTTGATTTATCAAGACACTGTGTGGTAGACTTCTAATTGATCTGCAAGTCTTCCTCTAAATTCTATCTCTCCCTCCCGTCCTTACTCCTTTCCGTCTTTCTACCTCTACCACATTGACAGCCATCTTGTATATCATGGCCAATCGACTTTTTTCTAAATACTGCTTTTCAAATTCACACACGATGCAGATGCTCATATTCTCCTATGTCCCTCACTGCTTATAGGTTACATGCGAATTCCTTGTCCTCACCTTTAAGGCCTTCCAAAACCTGGCTTTTACTACAGCCTTTTCCAGTTTCTTAAGAACATAGACTTTTCTAATGTGAGGGAATGCCAGAGTTGATCTTGCCCAACCCTCCATCTTGTAGGTAAGAAGACTGAGGCCCAGGGAACAGAGTCACTTGCTAGGGTCATGCAGTGTATTTGTCTCAGAGTGCAGATGGAAGTGCCTGTGTTGGGCTCTTATATTACACATCTCCTCTCCCTAAGCCACTCCCCTGCTGCAGCCAGAAGCTTCATGTACACTCCTATTCCAATGTTATTCCTCACTGATCTCTTCTTCCCCCCTGTCCTGCTTCCTGTTTCCTAGGATTCTCTGAAATCTTGATCTTCCTTCATGTCCAGGTCAAGTTCTACTTTTCCAGATTATCTATTAATGATCTGTGCCACTCACTTGGCCATCAGTCTCAAAACCTGGCAGCATTATATAAATTTTCATCCTTCTTCAGTGCTTTATTATTATTTTTTTGAGGTATAGAAGTGATTCAAGCTCATTTTAACTAACTAAAAGAATATAGGGCCGGCCGAGTCGTGCGGTGGTTAAGAGCTGGCTTGGGACGCCAGAGGGCCCCGGTTCAGATCCCACA